>NC_092819.1:76057839-76297839 GCF_023375885.2 Dermacentor andersoni
CATTTTTTAGCCGGTGAAATACGGTAACCGGACACAGATAAAGCATCCGTGTCAATATAATTATGCTTGTTGGTACATGAAAGAAACGTGAAAAAGTGGGTTCTGAGAAAATCAGCACAAACAAATTGAAACACCTGCAGCACTCACAGAAAAAAAAAACTAGAATTGCTAAAATGTATGCAATTCGTATCTTGTCTCCCCCCAATTCTTGATTCTGTCAAATCTAGCCCATGGAGCACCTCTCTTATTCTAGGTTGTTTTGATGCATCAACACCGCATCCGGAGGCCTTCACATTGAGTGTATTGCTACAAAACATTTTCAGTGTAAGGGCCATGTTCTATTGTAACTGGTTTCCACATATCAAGTTTGCCTTTCTTTACATTAATGAAATGACATACCGTCAGATAATACAAGCTTGAGAATTAGAGGGTTTTAATAGGAGTCTTTCGTTGCCCTTTGCCAACTCGTACTATTGAAGCACTTATTCGAATGTATGGAAGCAGCTCATTTGCATAGTATAAGAAATGTATAAACAGGTTATTTTCACAATTTACACACTTCGTCACCACAAAAAGAAAAATTGCAGTTTATTGTTTTCAGCCTGCTATGATGTTTTGACTGAGAAAGATATATTCAATTTTTTCTGCGAGGCACGGAATAATTGCTGTGGCATATCATTTTATTGCACAACACTGCATACAGTAGCCAGCCATTATTAAAACTCAGAAGAAATCAATAGCACAAAGCATATGATCAGGCACATAGCATATTATTGCACTTTCTTAATTCATGCCAGAACGACGACCACAGGCGTCCTTCTCCAACAAGGTCAGCATCCATCATGGACTTTCTCTTCTTTTAATCTTTCCGTCCCCCTTTCCCTTTCCCCAGTGTAGGGCAGCCAACAGGGCTCAGTCCTGGTTAACCTCCCTACCTTTCATCTATCATTTTCTCACTCTCTTCTTAATTCATGCCCTTTTCTTAATTGCACGAAAGCTACTGCACTAAAATAGTATACTAGTACATACTTAAAAAGCACAATTTTATACTACGATAATAATCAATCATTCAAATTTTTATTGTAGTGCCCAGGAACAGCTAGAGAGCCTTTGTACTGGTGCACTTAACGAGCACTGTGAGACAAAATGTAGAGAAAACATGAATGTAGTAGACAAAAAAATGGGAGATAGAGAAACAAATGGGGAAAAACGGAAATGCGGAAAAGTAAAAGGAAGTTAATCCTACGTGATTATCTACAGATACACAATACACAGGAAATGAACTCTGAAGTATGTTTTGGAGTCGAGTCTTATTAGCACAATCTTGTAACAAGCCCAGGCAACGAATGTGGAATGCTACCTGGTACACTGTTGCGGCACAAAGAAATGCATATGATCAAGAAGCTTTAAGGAATGTATAATATCATGGACCACCTTATACAGGAACAAAAGGTGCGATTAATTAAGACTTGAATCTAGAGGTGCGAGTTGAAGTATATTTGAGAAGGCTCAACTGTGGTCGCCAGAATGGCAAAAGTGGTGCTTGAAGATAGACATCAATTTATTCTGGATGCGTTCAATGAGGTCAGAATTAGATTTGCTCATTGCACCCCCCTCCTACAGAGGCATACTCTAGTAGTTGGAGGCACACAGCAGAATTTCAGAAACACAACAGGTGAGTGGAAATCATGCAATATACGGCATGCAATTCCAAGAGCGTCAAGGGCATCTTGTGTAATTATCTATGTGAAGAGAAGCTTAGCATAGCATTTTGTCGAAGTACACACCAAGATCTTTCATTTCATCGACCCTAAGGAGTGGAGCATCATGTAGGGTGTATCAAAATTTCACATGGTGCGTTTTGTGCATATAACTTAATGCCATAGTGTTGGAAGCATTTAAGAGTACTTATTGCTTCTGCACCAGTTTGAGAGTGAAAAAGTTTCTTTTTGGAAGTCGATGCAGTGGTGAACACTGTTGACAGTCTGAAATAGTCTGAAAGTCTGAAATGTCGGCACACAAAGTCATGCTGTTCATTTATTAAAATGCTCTTAGCACTAACAGAAAGCGAGGAATCCCATATCGATTCGAACACCTGACGCACTGAAGAGGATAGATATAGGTCGGCAGTTAGTAACTGCACATCTAGCACCTGATTTGTGCATGGGCAATGTCCATGCTACCTTCCGAGTGCTAGAAAAGGTACTAGACTTTAGGGAACTATTGAAGATGCTTGTGAGAACGAGGAACAAGTATGCTTCCATACGTCTTAACCCTTTCAGACACCACTTTATCCCGTTGATTGAAAGTTGCTTTCACCACATCTCTTGAATCCTCAGAATCGTAGAAAGTGTACAGCTGCAGCAAATATTAAGAATTTTCAATTGTTCAGCGAGTTTTGTCAAGTTTACAAAATTTCGACTCCATGCGAAAACTCACTACAGGAACACAAAATATGAAAACATGTACTATTTCGTGTTTTGAAAAGCTTGAAAAGCACTTATCCAGCCACTTGACAATTATGCCTGGTGCACGACATTGTAAAAAACAATGAAAGAAGTGAACCCGCTACATACAACATACTGACACAGAGTAACAACACCCAGCCGTCTACCTTCCCACTCATTTTGTTAAAACATTCTGCACATTATTCAAAATTGCAGCACAGTTCCAATAATAAGTGTTTCAAGATGTATGAAACACATTTTAAATACCATTACTTTCATCAGTGCTTTTGCTATTGATGCACGCTCCTGCTGTGCCCAATTGTGTAGACAGCGTCTCAAAGGGTTAAGCTCTGTGGAGGAAATACCATCAACACCACAAGAAAGGGAAAGTTTAAGGCACTTCATATACTTGGAAACGAGCTTGTCATTGACTGTTAGCATACACTGCGCCAGACTGAGAAGGAAGGTTACTTGAAGCATATTTCACACTATATAGCAAACAGAAATGTTCTGCAAAGGCATCAGCAGTGTTCGAGACAACACCACTATGTTCATGAAGAAGACGTACATCTTTGGCACTCCTTTTAGAAGAGAGAGCCCACAAAGCTCCAGAAATATTTTGAATTATGTGTCACGCTGGCTTCAACACAATCAATGTGGTCAAAGTGATGATTCTAATAATAATAATAATAATAATAATCTTAGTGCTAACTTGGCACACTAGACTAAAAAGAAGGCTGATGCCTGTATGTTAGAGCATCTGATAACCAGACATCCAAAGCAGGAATTTGCAGGATGCAGAAGACACTTCCTTCCCCTCCACGTGCACACACACTTGCTCAATAACACAGCACGGCACACACCCACACATTCAACAGGTGCACAACACACAGGAGTGCCAATGAAGTCTGGTTAAAAGGAACGAGAATCCAAATCGCCAGGGGGGTGGAGAGAAAGCTCTGCATGCCAGATATAATCATGGAGTTGTGGTGTCGGGCCATAGAGGCGTGATGAGGGCTCAGGCTGTGCTGACCACTTGTTCAGACGAACTGAAGAAAGATTAGTGCTGTCCAGAGAGACGTCAAACACCCTGCAGTATAGACTAGTGCAATGTTGCGTTGGTATTGCAGGGTGTGCTACTTGAGGGGTTTGAGGCAATCGTCGAAGGCTGGCATGAGCTTGTGACAACCGAAAAGACGGGAGTAAAGGGTGCGTATTGTCCGGCGCTGAACAAGCTTAAGCTTGTTAGCGTCGCGCGTTTGGTACGGGAACTATACTCATGAGCAGTACTCAAGTCATGACAGAATGATAGAAGTGTAGAGTGCTCGGAAAACCTTAGGTCATCAGGGAAGGGAGACACGGGACACAAACCCAAGAAAGGGCCGGTGCTTACATACAGTGCTGGTGACATATGCGGAAAATTTGAGAGAACAGCTAAATGCTACACCCAGAATGGGAAGGGCCCGAACAGTCTTTATAGAAGTGCCTCCAAGGAAGAAGGTTGGACGTGCAGCAGTTTCGTTGTAGCCGATACGCATGGCAGCACTTTTTACGGTGCTACTACAAAGTTTGATATTGTAGGCCCAGTCGTTCGCCTTTACGGAATGTATTTATTGTAACCACATATGCTGTGCATCGGCATATTGTTGTTGTGGAAGCGTTAACTTGTTAATCAAACACATTCTCCGCAGATGCATTAGTAACTTGGTTTTGAGTAGATCTTTGTCCTGACTACAATTTATAGTATCGCAGCAAGAAACATTTTAGTAGAGGCTGAAGGGATTCCAGCAGTTTAAGCGTACTGACTGCACAAAATACTGATGACACCTTTTCACCTTCCCCACAATGCACTCACACCATCTACACTTTCCATAAGCAAAAAGTGAGATAAAAAATCAATTACAGTTTCATTGACTCAGTACTTGCTGCTGCTGAAGCGGGCATCGAATCGTGGTATACGCTGCTACATGCATAGGTCTTGCATGATGCAGGTCCTGCTATGCACTGCGCGCAGGGCACACGTTGCAAACAGATAATTTCTTTTTGCAGTGCTCAACTATAACGACACACTGACTCAAACATGACTGCGTTGTCACGTATGCTTCAGTGCGTCAGTGTTCTTGATTACATCACGAGCGATTTATGCCCAACTAGCCCAAAAGACGGACGCACTAGAAAGAAGTGAGTGAGTGAGTACAGTGAACTTGTACTGAACTGGATTCACATGCCGAATAGAAGAGCGCAGTGTCAGCTGAAACAGGCGGCACGGCTGATTATGTAAGTGCTTCCAATAGTTCGGCTACTAGTGTATTTCGCTTTCGGAAGTTATCTTTACCACTGGAAACAGCGCAGAGCTTGCCCGTTAAACTTGAGTCAACCGACACCACACGAAACACGCCGCGGTTGACCAACCCAACTTCCACACGGTTCATTCACCACATCACAGGTCACACGAAGTCAAGAGTGCCATATTTTAAATCACTGCAGCACCAAACGGACCTGAAAATTCATTTCCTTCGACAGAGTTTCTCAGGTGAGTTCGTTCACTCGCCAGTTACGAACTCGATGGACGCGCTAGGCCTACGCGTAACGTAAACAACATCGGCGATAGGCGAGTGTTGATTATCCAGACTTCGGAGCTCGTAAACGTGTTTCCATTCGTGTTGAGCACGACAATATGCACATACAACAAGCACAGACGTTGCGGCAATCGTGATTCGGTTGGCTGTTTTAGCAGACGATCGTACCGAGCCCGGCGGAACCCAGTGGGCAGGTTGGATTAGTCGGCGTCGTTCGAAGTCGCTTCGGATCCACGTCGCACTGCCACAACCCACGGTCGTCGGTCGGTTGATCGTGTCGTTGTCGGCCTACTATTACAACACTGTCTTTCAGGAACACTGTCGCGCGCGTCGTGCGTCCAAAACACTCGGACGATCGTTGGTGCCGGCGTCTCCGCACAGTCGGCCATTACAGGCCTAGCAGCCAGAGGCTCTGCAGCCTCCGATTGGTTGACGCCTGCGAGGCGTCGCAGCCTCCCATTGGTGCACGCCGGCGCAGCTTCGCCGCGCGCCGGCAAACTTCTAGCATCGGCAGTAGACATAATTGCTGCGCGACGTTCCGCTTCAGCGAGTTCCCGACCGACGCTTTGACGCATTTGACCCTTCGGCGCGCGCCGAAGCTTTCCAGCGCGTGCCAGTGGTTGGGGCATAACACCATAGCCACTGAGTAACCACGGCGGGTCCTGCAGGAGTTGTACGCCTCATTTAACCTACAGTGGTGCCTTATTTGATCAGTCAAGGTGGACCAGTCTGAGCTCGGTTATACCGCACGGATGGCACTCGGCTAGAGAACCTGGTATTTATGACCTGCACATGTGTGGCCATACATAATTGAGGATATATATCATTTTTTTAGGAGGGTTCCCGTACAGTGATAAAATAAAATAAAAGACATTAAAAAAAAGAAAAAAGAGGAAAATAAGAGGAACATAACAGCTGATTTGAACTCGTGACCCTCGTAGATATAAGCAAATAGCATTTCGTTCCCTCTTAAACAAATGTACACCCTTCGGGGTGTATAACTGCCGCATAACAATAATCTTAATCTTTTTTGCTTGCGTTTCTTTCTCGAAAACGCTGCGCTCGCTACTTTCCTGTCGAGAATGCTCCGTTATGGTAATAACACGCATGCCATTCATGACTTGGATGTACCAAGCTCGCATCTTTAAAGAAAATAAATGCGGACAAGACAGATGACGATTATTGTTGTGTGGAAAGATACAACTCAAAGAGTGTAATCTTGTTTGAGAGTGTTGTAGGCGGAACACCACACACGAATAGATTATTCTTAACCCTTTCAGCGTATAAACGAACTACAAGTTCCGCGAAACTATGTCCCTTAATCTAATGAAGCACCATGAGTATTAATATTTATAAAGAATGTAATCATTTATTTTTGTTTCTAACGGTGTTCTGAAATACGTCGAGTGGTAGAAATTAAATATCCCAGTAAAAAAAAATGCTCAAACCAGTTGAGAATTTCCAATTGGAATGAATTTGATATTTTCAATTGTGTGTCGGGACACCCATTGGAAAAATCCAGCAGGTCCAATTGAACGAAATAGTTGTTTTGAACACAATTTGACCCAATTGGTCTCTGAATTAGACTTGGGACCAACATGAGAACCGAAGGAAAGGAAAAAAAAAAAAGCCTAGATGGGCCCTAACCTTGATGTGACACATATATACCTGAAACTCCTTTCGAGAAGCACTCTCATACATGAACACGGCAGTTCTCTTCATCGACGTACTCAACACTCACCACTTCACTATGAGAGATGCATGTCAGGTGCCATATATGTGAGCAAAATTTGGTTGACCAAGTGGTGCCAGTGGTTCATGAGAAATTGGTAAAATTTCAAGGGAAGTATTTAACTTGACAAAAAGCTAAATGCTTCTCTCCATTGATCACACCAAAATACAAAAGTATTTTACTTTAAAACTAACATTACAATTGTGCTATTATTATTATCAACTAATCTGTTGTTTCGCGAGATTACTCATCGACTTTCAGTTGGGTCCATTTGGGGCTAATTGGCTTACCAAACTCCAGTGATGTCTAACTGGAACCAACTGGACTTCTCATGACGCCCAGTTGGAACTTGGGCCTCCGATTGGAACCAGTTGGGTCCCATTGAAGAATACAACTGGACTCAATGGTTTTTTACTGGGATGAGTCTAATTTTTGGCGCACAACAAAGTTGTGAAAAAATGTGCTACTTGCGCCAGGAAGCTGGACAGGTTCCAAGAGTCGTACCCACTTTCCGGCACTTCCTCCGAAGGACCGGCTGTCACCGCGATCCACGTCATTGTCATCGTCAGACCAACCATCGCTGTTTAGCGTCACAACAGCAAGGCTTACATTTAAGGAATCGTCGGCGATTCCTGCGTTTTTTTTCCTGTGTGTGTAACTTTCTTGAACTAGGTTTTCTTACTTTATTGTGTCCTTTCCTGGTGTATACATGTACACTATAACACCTTATGCAATGAACATTTCAATTAATATCGGTGCCCTGTCCCGTGTCATTGATCCTCTGCCCGTTTTTTGGGGCGTTCGCACTTTACATGACGAATGTTTCAGTATGATTCGTCCTACGCACCCACGTCTTATAAGGCGCCGGCGAACCGTGAAAGCGTGCTGACTTCTACGACGTGCCTGTATAAAAATAGCCAAAAGGGCTCGGCACAGCTCTATGGCTGGGAGGTCCAGCAATCGTGTATGCTGGAGCTCCGTGCTACACGAACCAGAGTATGCCTTATTGGTCCAGGACTTGGAAGCCCATTAATTGTTTTCGTGTTGCGGAACCAGAAATGAACTAGGAAGTGATGTTGTCGTCTCATCCCAGCTCTCCTTTTCTGAAAATGGAAATCGTTTTGTACAGCACCTCGTTCCATGCGCTCGAACCTGAAATATAGGCTTTGTCCCTGCGTTTTTTTCTGTAGCTTTTCTTCTTCTTTTTTTCCAGCGAATACAGGGTTGCATCGCGGAGGCTGTGGCAGGCAAAAAAAAATGTTTCGGTGTATACAGTTGTTTATAGCAGGTTTGTCTTAAACTTGGTAAGTTGGCAGGCAATTCTAACGGGCTACCAAGTTTTGCGCAATGCGCATGCGAAGCAAAGCACCAGTGAATTTCTTTATTTCGTTTTGAGGCGTAGGAATCGGACTCATCGCTGACGACGTGCTGACGAGAATGACTGTGGTGACGAGATGGTATTGATTATCGCTTTGTTGAAACTCGAATGCTTACGTCGCTGAAGCATTACAAAAGACAAAAGGGCTCCTGAATACAGCATCCGACCTTTGCGGTCTCCCGTAGAGCACCCAGTATATAAGTTTCCGGCAGCCCGGGTCGGGCTTTCTCGGTAAGCTCAACGCCGTTCACGTGACCTCACATTGAGTGCTCTCCGTTCTAAACGGATAATTATTGGTGTCCTTGTTGCTCACGGTCCAGCCGCCGTCGCTGCATTGGGAGCAAGGAGCTTCGCGTTACCGGCACGTGACCTGGTCGTCGACCGCGCTGCTGAAATGGACACCGAACAATAATGAACTTATAGCGCCAAAAAAAAAAGAACGATCACAGAGATAGGTGGACATAAAGATAGGAGAAAGCGCTCGTCCTGTCTGTACGTCCAGCCATCTCTGTGATCGTGCTTTTGGCGCTACAATTTGATTATTACTTGGCACGCACCAACTATCCCAGTAACAGCAAGTACTACTAGTGAAAAAAAAAATCTATATATTTTCGAGAATACGGTGACTTCTCCATCTGCAGAAAGTAGCGCGATGTCGGAGACCTAAGCTTGCATAAAATTAGCGGCTCCACTTTCTTTCGCACTCTTGTCTCTGACTTCCGTTTTGTGGATAAACCGTTACATTTTGCTAATCTTCATGGGAATAACGCACCTTCTAATATGGCGCCCCTTATTGTATTATTCACAATGTTGCGGATAGCGAGCATTATGAATGAAAGATTCACTGAAGGAAAATCAAGAACACGTCTCGATTAATACATCTAAAAGGGCCCTGCAACGTCTCGTTTCCACCCGGTCTCTCCACTTCGGAGTGCCAAGGCCGTTCTCCTGCGGTCCGCCCTTACTACGTCGTAACAAAAAGTCCTATAAAAGAGCTCACATGCCACATGAATCACGTCTCCAATAAACTACAACGAAACATTATATTTTTTTACGCTTTGTATGTGGTTTATTATGGGTTCCCGCGAGATTATTGGAAGAGCGGGCTTTATGTGGCATACGAGATTTTTTTTTTTTTACATGGATGTTTGATGCGGATGTTATACTCTTGATTTCCATTGCTTAATTTCAGCTATTATTGCCTGGGTTTTGGTTTTAGAAAGATAAAACGAAAAGAAGGAAAGGAAGAAAGTTTAATCTCGCGGGAAGGGGGGTATTCAGGAGGGGGAGGGGGTATTCTGTAAGAATTCACCGATTGGCTGGAGCAGCACAAGCGAGGGGGAGACCGACTGGAGGTTGACTGGGAGAGCCTGTCTCCTCTTCACTCATACAGCTCCAGCCAATCAGCGGCGGCCGAAGTGGACAGTCCACTAGGTGGACTCTTACAGAATAGCCCCCCCCCCCTTCCCCCGTAGGTAAAGGCAACAGGAGAGATAGTTCGTGTACAGCTGTAGAAGTAGGGTGTCTATACAAGCATGTTCTAAGGTCCGCTGATATTATTCCTATTCGTACCTCATGGAAATGGCTGACTCCCCCACACGCTACCGCTGCTACTGTGAAGAGACCATCGAGCACTGCCACCGCTTCGACGGCCAATGTAGTATTTCCGGAGCACACTCAGCCAAATGGACGGTCGACTATTTTTTATAAAGGCAAGAATCCTGCGTGCACGGCCTCGGCCATCATCAACCCACAAAGATACGCGCGCTCTAACGACTTTCCTAAAAAAAAGATGTTGGTACTGAAGTTTATGCAAATATTGTACACCCGATTATGACGTCCGCAGAAGTTCGCCAACTTTGAGGCGTGCATGCTAGTGCTGCTGCCATTGCTGCACCAAGCTGGAGGACAAGGGCATGATTCGGATAATTTGCGTTGAAACAACAACAGCAACAACAACAACAAAAAGAAAACAAGTCCCAGTTGTGTGTCTCTTTATTTAAACAGTAACAAAACGTGATGAATTCAACTATGATGAAGGGCGATCTCAGTGGATGAACTGAATTAGATGAGTGTTTGCTAAAGCGCATCAACAGCAACTATTCTATCAAACAGCTCGTTTACCGATACGGTCAATGTCCGCATTGACAAAACCAAAGAAACGATAAAATAAAACAAATAGTGTTCATCGTTTTGCAAGTAAACGAACAACAAAGACATATGTCATAAAAGCTGTAAACGATAGAGATTATTTATCTCAAACGGCTAAAAAAAAAAAAAAAAAAAAAAAAAAAACACACGTTGGCAACGCTTGAGGAACTTTCACGTCGTTGAGTCCCACGTCGTCGGCACGTGTTGGAGTGACGTTACTGCACCACGTTCGGCGCTTTGTTCCCTGCCTTGTGAACGTATCTGTGCCGCCATGGTAATGAAACTCCAGCGTTCGTGGCGCCTTAAGTGCTTACAGTGCATTCGCTTCTGTTCATTTGCTTGCTTATAAAGCTAGAAGCAATACAGCGTCAGCATGCCAAGTGGCTTTGTCGAAGTCACCGACCTTGTTTACGAAAGTTGTCAGAAAGCAACAACAACGTCCCGCACGCATTTTACGGCGGCGTTAAGCTCGCGGATGTGACACATGCGCTGCCTGCATTTTGTCACCTAACAAGTCCAGCAGAAAATGATCAATCACAGTGCCTTCGCCTTATCGTCTTATAGCGCTGCGGCTATATATACTAAAAAAAAGTATTGAAAGGCATCATTGAAGATGTGTTTTGCGAATCTTTATACCTAAGGGTCTAAAAGTTATAAATCAGGCTCCTTTATATAGATATAGCAGATGGCTTATAGTTACTGCCTTACACCAGTGCTAACCGGTCTTGTCCAGGACTAATATTATACCAGTGCTATAATAGCCCGAAGGTCTGTAACTTATAGGGCAACAAAGGAACTCGAGGAGAAGGTAAGGGTCGCGCGACAAGTGATATGGAACGAAAAATGATAAGCGTAGCGTTGAGACAGACAGCGGTGTGGATTAGAGAGAAGACGGGGGTAGCTGATATTCTAATTGAGGTTAAGAGGAAGAAATGTAGTTGAAGAGGTCGTGCAACGTGTAGACAGACAACAATCGGTGATCCACAAGAGGGATACAGTGGCGGCCAATGAAAGGAAAGCGTATAGTCGAGGACGGCAGAGAACTAGGTGGCGCGTCGAAATTAGGAACTTTGCTGGGTGAGGGAGGAGCTAGCTAGCTAGTAGCGAGGCGGGAATAATTGGAGATTGCTAAGGAGCCTTCGTCCTGCAGTGCATGTGAAATATGCTGCTGGTGCTGCTTATGGTGACGATGACTTCCTTATTGCACGACTTTTATTATGACGCTGCTGGATCGCTCCGAAGCGACCAACTGGGAGTGTCGTAAAGAAACGATGATGGACGACCGAAAGTAATACGAAGACATTTTCTTTTTTTTTTTTTGCTTTTGACCTCATGTATGGTTGCGACTACAAGGCCATAATCAAGTCTTATGTAGCTTTGCTTGCGTTGAACACGCGATTTGAGGCAATTCCGAAGTGTCGCGCCTTTTCGGTGTCTGCACAGGTCCATACTCAAAGGAAGCAAAGTAATGGGCGCCACCTTAGCGGAGAGAGACGATGACGTGCATGGACAGCCAGTGGGTTTATTATCCACTGCCCTTAAGAAATGTTCTGCCATTAGTTAATCTAAATGAAGAGTTGCGTGCTCCCTTGCACAGTACGTGTAAGCTTGATTTGGTATTTTCATATAGTTATGTCCTACTGTTTATGTATTTACACCAATTTATATATGCATATAAGACTTTGCACTTTGCTGTCCTTTCCTACCTTCGATATATACTTCATACCACCCGTAATAAATAAATTGAATCGAGTTGAAATTGAATTGGATCTTTAGAGGGTGCTCTGTATCATTTCTGTGGTCAAGGTTAGAGATTGCATCAGCTCGTTTCGGCATGCAAGTCAACAACCCTGGTCTTAGTGGGCCAGAGATGGCAACGTCCTTTAGTGTTTGACTAGATGGCAAGCCCACATACAGGAGCTTCTTTTCTTCTGCGACATACGTTTGTTCAGAAATAAACCTTTACAGCAACAGTGCAATACATATCTGCCACCAAGCAAGACGAGTGCATTTAAAACGGAAAAGAACGGCATCTGTATCATGTTGGAAACAACTTGGTGCCATAGCGGGTTCAGCATTTGGAATGTTAGTGTAGCTTCGGACGAAGTCGTCGAATCTACATTATATTGGTGCCATCGTGTGCATGTGTGTCACAAAGTGTTTGAAAAACGTATTGCAGAATGTAGTCAGAGTAAGACATCGCTCTAAATGAGAGAGAAAATGGTAAAAGAAAGAAAAAAACTGAACTTCGCTCCTCGTTTTATCCACTTTAGCTTATCCACTTGTAGCAAACCTTCCAGTTCTCGTACAAGGAAGGCGGTGTTGAAACCACAGTCACTGAACATGCATTTTTTTTAGGCTTTCCGCAGTGATGTTAAGGAGGTAGTCATGAGCCAACTGCAAGAAAAGTGCACATGCTATTGATCTACGTGTGGCAATTGAGGGCGACTTTGCTTCGTAAAGCGGTTCTTATGAAGGAATGTGTGTTTGCACGGAGCCACTGCTTTGGAGAGCGTACCGCACTCAGCGAGAAAGATGGTCTGTACGGACTAGCCGACTGCAAAGGAGCTGCAAGCTATAAAGTTAGCACCTACTGAGTCAAACAAGGAGCCCGAATGGCGTATACCTGTTAAAATATGCGCGAAACTTTGTTAGGAGCTCGACTGACTTCCCAGGCGATTCCATACGTATAGCGGCACATTTGTTTTCGTAAAAGTGCGTGAGTGATACTTAGAGGGCGCAGCTATTGCAATCCATTACAATTAAAAAAAAAAAAAACCAGAAAGAAAGAAAGACGAATATACACGTATACGTCCGCGTCATCTGACAAAAAACAAAAGCGGGTTGTTGAAGTGAACCGCAAATAACTTCACAATGATGATACGCTCCAAGCGACAGCTGGAAAAGATGTCGGAAATGAACGCGAGAGAAAGCGTGGCCTACGGAACCGGTCGCTGTGCGATTAATATCGGTGCCGTACTATGTGTATCGTTTCCCGCTCCAAGTGACGCTATGCGCAAGGGTGAACCAATCACACCTTTCAGTTCCCGCTACGCTCCTTGAAGAAATACGTTGGTCCCCTGGACGAGGAAGATGGTCTGTATGGAGATTAGCGCTATTCAACCTTTTGTAGCAATGAAGAGAAAGCTACATGGGCGGGGCCTCTGCACGTGTTTTACGTACTGCGCCGTTTGATATGCGCTTTCAGTTTCTTGAACAGACGCCGAATCAGCGTAGCTTCCACGTGCAACTGGTTTGTATTTACCCGAACGTGGAAGACAAAAGCTATAAAAAAGAAGTCACATTTAACAATAACTGATAAATTTTGTCCTAATTTCATGTTGTAAATAACGTGTTCATATTTTGTTTTCCGCAGCTTACGCTTCCCTATACTTCCAATATTAATATTGAACACTTATTTCTTATCATGTGCCCAAAACACGGTGCGCGAGCGTCCTTGCAATCCGCCCCATCGGAATGTGACCGACGAATCTGGGCGTCGAACCCGCGACCTCCTGCTCCGAGGCCACGATGCCGAATAGCTGTTTCTGGGTTCATACCACACAGGCCCGAATGGACACATTGTACGGAAACTCTCTCATCCGTGTGGTTCGCAGCGCTCCAAAATTTCGGGACAACAACTTGACCTCAGGTTAGTGATTGCGTATACCGTGGCCCAATAGAGTTTAGACTTGCCGTGATATTTACGACTTGCTACGTACTTGCGTCTTTCTGCCAGCGTTTTCTTTTTTGTTTTTTTGCGAAAGCGAGCACGCGTATGCTCGCACAGAGCGCGAAGCTACACTCTATAACATACTATACACGCTTCGGCTTCAGAGTCTTAGCGGATGTTAAAGCTCTGTCGCTCATACACGAACGACGATACAACTCGACAGCGATGTCCTATTCGACTATTACGAAGTGAGACGCGCAGAATTTCAACACTATACACCGCTGTCCAGTTTTCTTTTATACATGCCTATAAGAAAAACTTGTTCGCGATTATTAGGATGACTATACAAATGTCTCTGCCTGCATACGAACCTGTAGGACGCGTACACACTGCACAGAATAATCGGAACGAGTTCGACGTTTCGAGAACCCGCCGAACGCAAAATTCACTGCACGGCAGAAACGTAATGAAGTATAGAGACGTCCCGCATGCGTCGTATGTACCCCGGTCGCCTAACTTTCTGTTTGCAGGTGTCGTATAGGCGAATCATTTCTGCGACCATTCAGAATACGCTGCCGACCGCTGTGTGCATGCATGCATGTCCAGAGGTTCGAGTGATATTGACGTCCACGGTGTCACGTGAAAGCGGTTACCCTTATACGAGGGCTTCCGCGTCGTTATCAACACCGACTGGCAATCGCTCGCGGTTTTACCGCTTGGAAGCGAACTTCTGCCACAAGAAAGAGTCACAAAACCGGTCCTGCTCGTGTGAACGATCAAGCAGGCTCTTCCTCGAGCCAAATGCAGGGCCAAGCGGGTGAAGCTGTATTGTGCTATACGTGTGTCCGATTTTGCGTGCGCACGATGTGGCAAGACCCCCAAAATCCTACGTGTGTGACATCTCTATCAGAAGATAAAAAAAAAAGGGTAAAGACGCGCGCTCTGTTCAAGCGTCAGGGCCCGTATTCAGAAAAGAAACTTCTTAGGCCAAAACTGTTTGCAAGGGCAACTGTCTGCCTGTCAACATGTCGGACACGTTATCAGAGAAGAAAGCCGGCCAATATAGCAAACAGCTCTTACGAATGAAAAGCTACGCGTGCATTCGGCACCTGGAAACGAGGCCGACGCCTTCGACAGCTCCGGAAGCTACGCAGACTTGCTGCATAGGTCGGAGGTAAGCTTTCGTTTTAGTCTATGCAGGACGTGCCAAGAACAGAAGTCGCGGCGCGCCTTTCTTCCGGCGGTCTCGCAAAGGCAATCGGTGACAGTCGCAGCCACCTCCGACGACTCAGAAGTCGCTGTCGTCCTCTTCGTCCAGGTCCAGCCAGAGCTTCCAGAGGCCCGAGTCCTTGGAGCGCTCCCTGAGGAGCCGCTCCAGCTGGCGCTCCTGGGCCGCGTTGAGCGTCGAGCGCCAGTCGCCCACGGTCCCGCGACGTGCGAATGTCCGCGTGCGCAGCGCGGGCGCCTGCACCACCACGTCGTCGACGTCGTCCTCCTCCTCTTCCTCGTTCTTCTTGTCGTCCTCGCCCTTGGCCTTCTCGAAGCGGTGCACGGTGCGCGTGGCGTGCTCCTTCATGAAGTCGTACGAGCTGTGGTGCACGATCATGTCGAGCGCGCTCTCGTCCAGCGCCACGGACTCGAGCCACTCGTCGCCCAGGAACTGGGCCAGCCTCTCGGTCACCTCGTGCGGCGACCGCTTGATGTCCTCGTAGAGCAGGAACATCACGTTGGGCTCGTCCCGCCGCGCGTACCAGCCGCACACGTGGTCGAAGTAGTCGCCCCAAATCATGTCGCCGCTCACGAACTCCTGCGTCGCGCGGAAGAGAGGACAGCGGGGTAGTCATGCGGTGAATGTGATCTATAACTACCATTATGGTTAAAAAGTAATAATAAAGATATATATCTTCATGATTTTCAGCATCTAACAGCTGTCATGCGGCAGCTGCTGTGATAGCACACATGCAAATAACCTTAATGTATATACACGAGGTTAATTTATTTACGTTTATGTTGCCCTGCAGCCCAGGTGAAATACTAGCCAAATAGCGATGGACTTCTGACGATATTCGCTGCGAGAGAGCAACCAGAGGTTCTCCCCATTCTCCCTCCCGGCCACGGCTACGCGGAAGGGTGGCGTCATCTGGCGGCGTGTTTTAATGTTCGCAAATGCCATCCTGTGTTTAACTCTTTTCCTACCATGGGGAAAATGGATATTTTTGTTAGGATACGCCAGATATTCTTTTCTGAAGGAACTACTGCACTCAATACTTCATATAATACATAACAAAAAGCAGAATTAATGCACTTTTCACGCATAACACTTTTACTTACGAGGTGCATGTCATAAAAGGGATATGAACTGCCAGAATGAAGATTGTGGAATAAAATTGAGCGAAGTTTGTAAAGCCGCGCTTGTATCCACTAAGAAAAGAAATGTAAAAAAATTATGAGATATACAACATGCATTGCCATCTAATAGGTACTGTCTCCGAAGAAATAAAAGAAAAAAGCTTCACTGAGTAGGTATTCCACTACAAAAATTTAACTTCAAGCACTACAGTTGGGCGTGCCGGGCTGCGGCCGCCGATGTTCCGGGCTGGTTTGCGTCGTCGTCGCTCTCGGTATCAAAACCCGACAAAAAAGGCAGCATCTCTGACTCTCTGCTGCTCGATCCATCGACAAAGTCAGCCGCAGATGGAGCGGAATCGCCAGATCCGCGATCTTTCAAGCGCGCGCGCCGCTCCTGGAGGCGGCAATTTTCGCTTTCTGCTTTGACGATCGCGAAACTTCGGAGCGCGTTCAAAATTTTCTGCCTGGCTGTAAAAAAACGAACTGCTTAGAGGACAAAAATATAATTACATTCCTTCACGTACGATAGCGCAGTGAGTCCGTAATCGGCGCAGAAGGTCTAAAAAACGGCACTTCAAACCAAACCATCGTTAGCGGGCTAACGATGCCCAATAAGCGCGGTAGGGAAAGAATTAATAGACATCTTGTCGGGAGGTGCGTTACAAGCTAACCGAAGATCGGTAGGCCGGTTGGCTTTAGGCGCCCACAGGAAAACTACAAATGAGGCAGTGCAGGGTGACATCGGTTGGTGCTCTTTGAAGTAAGAGAAGCGCAGAGCAAAATTAGGTTTGAAGAAGTGTTCACGACCATGGGTGAAAATAAATGGCCGGCTACACAAATATCTGTAACTCGAAAGTGTGGACACATAATGGAGTCAAGAAAGTTGGCAACCAAGTGCAGGGTAATTGAAAGTGTAAATAGACGACCGGGGTGGGGGGGGGCTATTCTGCAGGAGTCCACCTAGTGGACTGTCCATTTCGGCCGCTGCTGATTGGATGCAGCTGTACGAGCGAGGAGGAGACGAGCGTCCCTAGCCAATCAGCAGCGGCCGAAATGGACAGTCCACTAGGTGGACTCCTGCAGAATACCCCCCCTGGAGTCATCAGAAAGAAAGTGAGAGAAACAAAGACAGCGAATTGGATGCAAAGAATGGAAATAAACAACAACAACAACAACAAAAAAAAAAAAAAGACCATGGGGATTTATAAGGATGGCAAGAAAGAAGTTGGAAGGGATAATCTGTACGCTAGCACAATGGACAGTGCTTTGCTATTTGAGGCCCGAGCTGGTTGCCTAAAAAGTATAACACACCGTTGCAAATATTTGCAACAGGATGAGGCATATGCGTCTGCTGCAGCAAGAATCGAGAGATAACAAATCCCAATGGAACGCGAAGGTATTCACCCGACGGCGCCCGTATAGGTAACGTCCGCCTTCCAGAAGCGCTGGGATTCAAAGCCGATGGCAATATTAACGGGTCAGCAGTAGTGATTATCAAGAGAGGTCTGGATATTGGTGATAAAAAAAAAAGACAACGGGAAGAGATTGATAGGACCGGATTCCTAGAGGCATATATAACTGTACAAGGTAGATATATAGAGGTTTTAAGGGAGAGAGAAAACATTAAGGATAGAAAGGCAGAATGCGAAACTGACAAGCATGTATAGATTACCGAATTAGCTCGAGCAGGCTGGGTGACTATATGTCACCGCCCAGTTTCGAAAGGGATGATAATAAATCATCATGATCAGCAACTTCATCATTATCGTGACAATGTATCGGAGAGTGGAAGAACAGAGACCCAGCCGCAGCTTTATCTTTTGGACGACTCCTCGTGCTGTTCTTTTTTTTCCGTACAACTACTGGTGCACCATTTAAAGCTTAAAGATGAGAACCTAAATACCAAGTAGATAGTGAGAAAACGTTCACACGCATTTTTCATTGGTCTAACAATGTTTTCTTTTTTCTTATGTGCTGGCTGTGCATTGCAAAAGTGAAAAATATGCGCTTAAAGGCGCTATTCTAAAGCTATACGTCCCCCCACCCCCCACCGCCCCTCACCTCTTCTTTGTCCTTGTGTCGTGTCGAAACTGATTTCTGCAATGCTTCTTCACTAGCATTTGTATACGATATGCCAACGCTCATTAAAAAGGGCAATGCCGACCTGCTGATGTCAACTACGCTATTGAGTTATGTGTTCTGTTATTCTTTTACATTTATCTAGGTCAATAAGAGAGGATCCTGATTATGAGAAGGAAATTTACCTGAGAATAAAAATGGGTTGGAGTGCATACGGCCGCTATTACCAAGTCCTGACCGGGAGCTTACCACTGTCTTTGAAAAGAAAAGTGTACTATCATCGCATTCTACTGGTGCTAACATGTGGGACAGAGACTGGTAGGTTAACAGAGAGGCCGGAGACCAAGTTAAGAACCGTGCAAAGAACGATGGAAAGAAAAATGTTAAGCGTAACGTTAAGAGACAGGAAGAGAGCGGAGTGGATCCGTGAGCAAACGGGGATAGCCGATATTCTAGTTGACATAAACAGAAAAAATGGAGCTGTGCAGGTCATGTAATACGTAGGGCAGATGACCGGTGGACCATTAGTGTTAGAGAATGGGTGCCAAACGAAGGGAAGCGCCGTCAAGGACGGCAGCAAATTAATTGGAGTGATGAAATTAGGAAATTTGCAGGCGCAAATTGGAATCAGCTAGCGCAAGACAATGGTAATTGGAGATCACTGGGAGAGGCCTTCGTCCTGCAGTGGACATAAAAATGTGTCGATGATGATAGCGATGATGATGTCCTTTACCTTCACGGAGCTTTTGTGTGACATGTTTCTACTGGACGGTTCAGTTCATACTATTCGTTCTGCATCTTTCGTTCTCGTTTTGCATCTTTATTACCTCTTGCGCGATAAATCATGACAGATCTACGACATCCGCGGACTCCGTTTACCATTAAATGAAAACTAAACACTTTAGAGAGAAGAATTTTATAGTGAGCTTTCGATCAGTTCATATAATTGCCGTGTTCGGTGGGTCTAAGACATGAAATTCCATTCTTATGCATGATTCATATACAGGGGTCAGTGCTATCGGTTCAAGAAAACAAAACAAAGAGAGCAAGAGCACAATTTTTTTTTTAACTTACTGCTAACAGAAAAGAAAAACGGTACTTAAGGACAAGTTGTCACGAACACAAATGTTTCGGCAGCGCATTGTACCCAGATATTTCGTAATCAAAGTGCACATCATGATACCAGTCATATGGTGTATAAAAGAACAGATTTAAAGGGGTACTAGAAAAACACGGGAACAGCTTAGACAGTAGAGCATTCCTTCAGAACTATTTTCCTTAATTTTTGCTGTAATAGGTAAAGTATAAGAAGGGGAAATGAAGGACTGAATTTCAGTTTAGCTTTCGCGCCGGAAATTCAGCGCCGATACCCTGGTCAGTGAGGCGTTGTGGATTTTAAAGTACATTTTACTACTCGCACAAGTCGTGGCTAAGTAAAAGTTTGGTAACTTCAGTCTTTGGCTCTTTTGGAATACGCTGACTCTAGTCATGGCGAGTAGGTGCGGGAACTTCAAGGTGGCCTCGCCACCCGTCTTTTGTTCACGCGTCTTTTCTGACTTACCAAGCCTCTTGTTAGGGTAAGAGTGGCTTTTACGGTAATTTACTTGAGTAATTCACTAATACAGCTGATATAATTTTTCTTCTCTTTAGTGTCCCTTTAACCAAAATGAAAAAGATGTATCAGTCCATTAAAAAGATGTTCACGATGCACATGCGTGGAAGTTCGCCACACGAAAAAAAAAAAAAAAAAGAAGAGTCGCAGTTTCGCCCTAAAGTAAAAAAGCACTGATTGCGATAGCAAATTAGTGGACGGCTGTACGAAATAAGGATAGTAGGTTTACCGCCCGTATAAGCTTGCAAACATAGGCGTTTTAACTAAATTAACAAGCATGGTACCACGCGCGCACAAGGAAACATGAACACATCTCACTCGAAGGCCGCGGAAACTCGATGTCAAAACGTTGGAGCGAGGAATCGTGGCAGCAACGGAGAGCGAATTGACCTTCGTGCTGCCTCTCGCTTCAGCGCGAACCAAGCCGAGAAAACACAGCACACGACGGACTCTGTTCCCGTTGACGATAGCTTTCAAGATTCGGCCGCCCGGGGTATAACGCGCACCCCTTCAGCGCGCTTCCTCCCCGTTTTCCTCCTTGCGGACGCGAGATTGAGCTGCTATCAACGGCTCGCCCTCGCATCGCACGCTTTTGCTCGCACATACAGCGTTCGGCGCGCGGCGACGATTTTGTCGCCCTTGGATTTTATACAGAACCTCACGGCGACGGCGACGGCAGACATGCGGCTGGAGTGTCCATATAGTTACTATCGCAATAAAAATCGAATCGCGCTTTCAAATAGACAGACAGACATGGCGCTGACGCTATCCGTGCCTCTTTTCCTGATATTAATACTATCCAAAAGTTCGCATGGAGTAGTTATTTGCCTTTTCTTCAATAAAATCTCTCTCTCTTTTCGCTTCTGTCCTCTATAGGGGACTGCAGTAAATCGTTTGCGAGTGTAGCACGCGTGGTACCCGTTCTTCTTTTCCTCGTGTTTGCTGAACCAACTTGCCCGCGAACAAGTTCTTTCGAATCGCTCAATCACCTGGAACGCGGCGTCCATGGACTTCTGCTTGAGGAAGAGCTGCCGGTTGAGGAAGATGGAGACGAAGCAGTCCTTGGGATTCCGCGCCACGTAGATGTACTTGGCCCGCTCCGACCAGGGCATCAGCTCGACGGGCAGGTGCGACTTGACGGCGTTGGGACGTGGCATGCGGCGCACCGCCTCGGCGCCCACCAGTTCCAGGTGCGGCGTCGCCTTGGACCACTGGACGTAGTCGCCGGAAGGGTGGCCCTGCGATACGCAACGAAACCTTGGGTTGAGGCGGATCGCTACGGAATTCGAAGAACCACGCCAACGAACAAGGCCGTTTGAGCACTACTTAACCGACACTAACGTGAATAGAGTAACAAGAGCGCTGTGTGACTAAGATTTTCCTCTCCAAACGAGCGACGCGTGTTCTTGTTCCAGAGTGCTTTGAGTGTCTACCAGGGGCGTTCGAATAGGGGCGTTCGTTTGCCTTGCTGCGAATCCTCCCGAATAATAATAACAACAGTAAAAAAGAATACGAATATTCGACAAAGACGACCTTCGAATATTCAATCGTACAGCGAGTATTTTCCGATTTCTAAACATATTAAAACATAACGGTTACGTGGAACTTTGTTTAGGCGAAAAAAAAAAAAAAAGACGAAGGCTCATTTACGTTGTTTAATACATATGTAATGCCATTCACAGCTGGACTTAAATGCATCAACTGATGAACTCGTAAATAAGAAGCGCACAGTAAAGGTGATCGCATGTGGCGTAACATAATAATTAATGACAGTAATAAAACACAGGAACAGCACGTCACAAGATGTTGAAAGGATCAAAATGTAGTACTACAGCACAGCGCGTCGTTTCACACGGCAGCGAACGTGGTGAGGTTAATTGTTCAAATACGTAATAAATTGTGTTGCCTAAATCGAGAAGACATACCTGCAAGCTAAATAAAGGCGAGGAATCCATATAGAATGACTGAAAATTATTTAGCATAAGTTAGCTATATATACTTTATGCGTTTGCTCAGAAACTGGTGCTTCTCCGCAGCGACCACTGCTCCCATATAGCTGCAGCGGAATCACTCAGTGCAGTCACCATTTGCATCTGGCTTTTTCTCTTTAGACTCCAATCACTTAATTCGAATTAAAATGAATATTCGAAAACTTCTGATAGAAAATTCTCGAATCAAATACGAATCGAATAGCAAAGGCTATTCCATTCGTATTCGGAATTTTGAGTGTTGACACTCCCCAACACATCCGGCCTGTACGGACGCACGCATAACCTATATTGTAGGACCTCGCCTGTCAGGTATTCGGGTGCAGTGTGTTCAGCGCTGCTAAGTACGATGCAGAAGACAACGGGGGGTGTCTTCATCTTGACCACGCGTACACCAACCGCATAGCAAGGCCAAGTTTTTCAAAGAGAGTAAACCTCCGAAAATCTGCATGACGCGAAAATCTGACATATTTTAGGCGTTGAAATGAGGCTGGTTTAGCTCTTTCCATTTGTTCTTATGTTGGTGAAGAATACATGTTTGCAAACGTTGGCGTGACAAACACTTTCAGACCTGAGGATATAGTCAAGCTACTTTGACAGAAGATGAGATGGAAGCAAGTGGTGCATATGTTCGTTTACGTTGAAGATGAAGCGACCTGACTTCATGGCAGGGTTCGTGAGCAGCCCCTTACGACTAGGCAATGGTGACGCATGGAATGAAATAACGTTTAATAACTTAAACTGCGCAACGTGCAAGCAGAAAGATATATTCGTGACTCATCAAAAAGACTTGCATCCTCACGAAACGCGCTCAAAGGCAAGCCCTAGCACTGGCGAAGCGCACACCGCACGCACACACACACAGTGAGAGAGAGAGAGAGAGATAGAGAGAGAGAGAGAGAGAGAGAGAGAGAGTCTCCCCCTTGAACTACTCCGCCGCTGGCTCAGAAAACCTCGACGACTGTGCTTTCGTTACTACGCCTGTAATGTTAAGTGAGCGCTCCTTCGATGTTATAATTGCGTGATATATTATCGTTTATAGCCATAGTAGTTTATTGCCTAAGCGGGGAGTTATTATGTGTTTATTACAAGTGATTGATTTGTTGTCATGTTAATCGCGAGTCGATTGCATGTTATGTATGAATCCCACCACTCCTACCTTGATACTGAGTTGGACTGGTAGTACCAAATAAATAAATAAATAAATAAATAAATAAATAAATAAATAAATAATGCAGCGCCGGATGGCGAATGTTCGCAGTCATGTCGGTATGCAGTGATGTCGGCTACCCTGACAAAGAGGATAAATGAAATTCGAAAATACGTTTCTAATTTACGGTGACGAGGTTGTTTGTTTATGCACACTGAAAAAGTTTGCGCGGGGACACGAGGACAGGCCGAGAAAAGACAAGGCTATGTCATTTAAGTTGAGCTACGCCAGGCCAGGCGCCATCACTGTGGTATAACATAAAACGGGAGCGGTACAAGAAAACAAAAAGGAACAGCTCTTTTTGAACTATTCGAACTAAATGTAGTACCGTTTGAAATGCAGAGTAGTGCACAAACGAACACCAACAAGAGCCACGTTCTGACAGTTGTTCTTGATAAAAAATAGTGCGAGAAATAACGGGAGCACGAAGAGCAAACATAGACAAAGAATGATAGCCAGAGCTTGTACCCCCTAAGTGTGCTGTTAGCAATTCTCTAAATTCTTAGCATCACGCTCAAAGTCAACTGGTTCTGACAGACTGCTCCAGGCTTCGATGACGACAGGGAGGAATGATTTGTTAAACGCGCTGCTCTTAATATAAAACGCTGAGGGCTCGTTGGGTTGAATATGCTACAAGATGCTGCTGTGGGTGGAATTAGTGTTGAGCCTTGAAATTCATTGTTATTCGAGACGAATCAGGCTACGCTGTGTTGCACCAGTTGAAATGTGTGACACACATTAGTCCGGAGTCACACTAAGGACGAGTACTCTATTTCAAAACAGTTACGGCTCCACAAAGAACGACTTACCGACTGCGCATTTTAAAATCCTTTTCGACCAAAGCTTTTTCGCGTGAAAAACTGAACTATGCGCATCTGAACGAGAAATGAAATGGGGGGAAAATCCCGGCGGTAGACTTCTTGCTTTATATTGTGGCCCTTTGTCAAGGATTTAGCAGATGGTGGGAAGCCTACGATACTTTAACAATTTGCGGTCATATCTGTGCGAATAATAATCACGAGTTATTCGACGACATTTCAAGTGATTCAGGTGGCAAAGATTCAAACGTGTCGCCCAGGGGCCTAGAAACAGCGCGCCTATGGAGATTTTCGAAATCGAGAAGAGGCGATGAGCCGCTGAACCAAGCCTACCCATAAGCTGTGCAATTAAAGTTGCCGGATCTCTGATTTGTCGCATTACATGCGACATTTTCTTTTTCTTTTTCCTCGCTGTCGACTATTCCTTTCGATGCATTGTATTTCCTACAGGAATCGTCGGACTGGAAATACGTAAACTACCTAGCCGTTTTTTTCTAAAGTTGATGCCTCCGTGTCGATTAATGAGCCGTGATCCGCAGATCCAGAAGCTTCCCCAGAACATGTGTACACCAGATGTGAACTGCTGGTTTGCCACGCGGTTCAAGCGGCCACTGAGCGTTATACTACAAAGGGCGTCGCTTGAAACTTCCGTTGCGCTATGTTGATAATCATTCACGGGATAAAAATTTGACGCACTTCAATAGCTAAGTCACGCATGGTCGAGGGCTCACACGGGAACGTTGGCCGAATTTCTCCATAATCGTTGCGTCTGACGCGGAAGGACGTTGAGCGCACGCTCAGCCGTAACAGTACTGTGCACCAAAGACAGTATTTGCACCTTGATCCTTTCTCTGTTCTTCCGTTCGGGATACGTTGTAAATTGCTTGCACACTTTCTCTCGCGCCAGTGCGTTGGAACTTGTTACATGGTGCAGGACGTCGCTTCCTGAAATGCGAATTTCTCTATTTCTCTGGCGTGATTTGAACTGCGCCTGATAATTATCGACAACAAAAACACCAAAAGAAAACGTGGTTACTGGAAAGGATAAGAAATGTAGAGTGTCTGACTCTTCATTATAAAACATTACGCCTTGCGATAGAGAGACATAGAAAGTGTGACGACGCAAAAGGATAGGCAGGCAGAATAACCAAAGCCGTGCCTGACAGGTAAGAGGAAAATGAGAAGTATAACTAAGACGGAACAAAGATAACAAAGAGGCCGCCAATGTGAACACACTCGCGCTGGAATGTTCGCTAGAAGTCACAAGCGTTCGTTGCAGTCTAGTCGCCTTCAATATTAAGAAGCCACTCGATAGTCAGTCGAGTAAAAAAGAGTCAACGACAACAGCAGCGAGCGACCTCGACGCGCACAGTTAGAAACACGTTTTGCCAACAAAGCTGACCTACTTTTTTAGAGCAAACAGATATAATAGTCATGCGAAATGACATTCGCCGCATTTCACCGTGCACGCTTCGGATTGAGGCTGCTGTGTAAAACAGGTGCACAGCTTTCTCGGCACGACAAAAAAAAAGCAGCTGCAGGCATTGGTCATGGAAACTGTTTGGACGTGGATGTAAACGTGCTTAGCCCACGGCGAACGGCTGAAGGGAGCTGCGTCGCTAAACTCCCGAGGTGCGTTGTTGCCGTGCGTCGACTGTATCGCGCGCAACTCCCGTAATCGAAGTAAAATACGAGCTCACCACGCTGACCAAAGCGCTGATTTCCTCTGCCCTAAAGAGCCCATTAGGAGCATTTGACGGAGGCAAATACTCAACATGCCTCATTCGATTAACCAATGGCCCTCAGTCCACAGCAGCTGCGGAGCATCTGACCAAGGCGGCGGACAGGCCTGTGACGCAGCAGAGGGTGCTAAGAATATCTGGACCCGGACAGGCCGCCAATGGAAACTGACCCTTGCAACGTTGAGCAACCGAACTCTTTCGAGTAAAGCTAGTCTAGCAGGGCTTTTTGAGGGGCTAGCCATCAGCCATTGTTTGGGATATCATTGGCTTATGCAGTGCTGACAAATGGCCACGTCCTCTGCTATAGAGGACTTCCAGATAAGAAGCAGTACGGAGTAGGATTCCTAATCCATAAGAACATAGCGGGCAACATTGACAAACTCTACAGCCATAATGAGAAGGTAGCAGTAGTCGTATTAAAGCTGAATAGTAGGTACAGAATAAAGGTAGTATAAACTTACGCTCCAACTTACAGTCACGACGATGAAGAAATAGAACAGCTTTATGAAGATGTTGAATTAGCGATGCGAAAAGTGCAAACTCAGTATATTGTAGTCATGAGCACCTTCAATGGAAAAGTGGGCAAAAAGCACGCTGGTGACCAAGTAATTGGCAACTACGGCGTCAATTTTAGGAACACTAGAGGAGAGACGTTGGTAGAACTCGCGGAAAGGAATAAGCTGCAAGTAATGAATACATTTTTCAGGAAGCGTCAGAACAAAAAGAGGGCCTGGAAAAGCCCTAATGGTGAAACAAGAAATGAAATTGATTTCATACTTTCTGCCGATCCCAGCATAGCGCAGGATGTAGAAGTGTTAGGTTGGGTAAAGTGCAGTGATCAGAGGTTACTGAGGGCTAGGATTCACCTCAATTTAAAGAGAGAAAGATTAAAATTGGTCAAGGAAATACAGGTCAACATAGAGGCAGCAAGGGTAAAAGCAGACAAATTTAGGCTTGTACTTGCAAACAAATATGCACTCTTAGAACAGAGAGATGATGATGATGACATAGAGGTAATGAATGAAACCGTAACGAAGCTGGCTTCAGAGGCAGCAACTGAAGTGGGAGGCAAGGCACCAATGCAACCGGTAGGCAAGCTCTCCCAAGTAACAAATGACCTAATAAAGGAACGGCAAAGAATGGAAGTGCCCAACTCAAGAGATAAGATAGAATTCGCGGAACTGTCAATACTGATCAACAAAACGAAAATAAGTGATATTCGAAAGAATTTCACTTATTAAAGAAGCAGTAAAAAATGGACGCAGCATGGAATCAGTGAGGAGGAAACTTGGCATAGGACAAAGCAAGATGTGTGCACTGAAAGATAAGCAAGGTAATATCATCAGCAATCTCGAAGATATAGTAAAAGCAGCGGAAGAATTCTATACTGACCTGTACAGTACCCAAAGCAGCCAGGATACCTCCTTTCGAAGGAGTAATGAACAGGTTACAGAGGCTCCTTCTATAACTAGCGATGAAGTTAGAAGGGCCTTGCACGACATGCAACGCGGAAAAGCGGCAGTAGAAGATGGAATACCAGTCGATTTAATCAAAGTTGGAGGAGACATAATGCTTGAAAAACTGGCGGCCCTTTATATGAAATGTCTATCGACGTCAAAGGTCCCAGAGAACTGGAAGAATGCCAACATTATACTAATCCACAAAAAGAGAAACGTTAAGGAATTGAAAAATAATAGGCCCATTAGCTTACTTCCAGTATTATATAAAATATTCACGAAGATAATCTCCAATGGAATAGGGGCAACACTGGACTTTAGTCAACCAAGGGAACAGGCTGGCTTCAGTAAGGGATACTCTACAATAGATCACATCCATGTCATTGATCAGGTAATAGAGAAATTCGCAGAGTACAATCAGCCTCTTTATATGGCTTTCATAGATTACGAAAACGCATTTTGTTCAGTAGATATACCAGCAGTCATAGAGGCATTACGTAATGAAGGAGTACATAACGCTTACGTAAATATCTCGGAAAGTATCTATGGAGATTCAACAGCTACCTTAATTCTCCACAAGAAAACTGGGAAAAATTAAGATACCTATAAAGAAAGGGGTCAAACAAGGACACACAATCTTTCCGTGCGTGCTTGGAAGAAGTATTCAAGCTGTTAAACTGGGAAGGCTTTGGAGTAAGTGTAAACGACAAATATCTCAGCAACCTTCAATTTTCAGATGACATTGTCCTGTTCAGCAACACTGGGAACGAGTTACAACAAATTATTGAAGACCTTAACAAAGAGAGTGTAAGAGTGGGGCTGAAAATTATTATGCAGAAGGCCAGACGATATGCAGATAGGCAGATAATGATCAATAACCGGAAAAGGGAACAAGGGTTCAGGATCGTCGGTCAGCCTCTAGAATCTGTGAAAGAGTACGTTTCCCTAGGTCAATTACACACAGGGGATCCTGATCACGAGAAGGAAATTTACAGAAAAATCAAAATGGGTTGGAATGCATTCTGCAGACATTGTTAGGTCCTGACTGGAAGCTTACCATTATAAATGCATTTTACCGGTGCTAACAAGTTAAGGACCGCGCAGAATGCGATGGAACGAAGAATGTTAGGCGTAACGTCAAGCGACAGGAAGAGAGCTGTGTGGACCAGATGTGGACCAGAGTGCTAACAGGGATAGCCGATATTCTAATTGACATTAAGAGAAAGGAATGGAGCTGGGCAGGTCACGTAATGCGCAGGTTAGACAACCGGTGAACCATAAGAGTTACAGAATGGGTGTCAAGA
The DNA here is from genome assembly GCF_023375885.2 of Dermacentor andersoni. NCBI lineage: Eukaryota > Metazoa > Arthropoda > Arachnida > Ixodida > Ixodidae > Dermacentor > Dermacentor andersoni. The sequence continues at coordinate 76,086,359 of NC_092819.1, forward strand.
GAAGGGAAGCGCAGTCGAGGACGGCAGCAGACTAGGTGGGTTGATGAAATTAGGAAATTCGCAGGCGTTAGTTGGAACCTGTTGGCGCATGACAGGGGTAATTGGAGACCGCAGGGAGAGGCCTTCGTCCTGCAGTGGACATCAAATAGGCTGATGATGATGATGATGATGATGATGAGGAGGAGGAGGAGGAGGAGGAGGAGGAGGAGGAGGAGGAGGAGGAGGAGGAGGATGAATACTCAACCGCGCCATATCACAATACAGGACGCGTCATTTTTCGGCACCGTGATTGTACTAACGGAACTAGTTTGCAACAAATTGGAAACTAAGATAAAAGAAAAAAGAATCGTATAAGCTCCTTTTTGTCATTCATGGCCTTTTTGCTGAGCAGTTCCTTCTTGCCGAAGCAGTTCGACATGTGAAACGTGCTCGGCCAGAGCGGGAAGAGAAATATAACGGCATTGATGTAGCCAGAGTTACATATAGCAGTTATAGTAACCGCTGAACATTTGTTTTGCGTTTCTGAGCCACGTGCACGTTAAGAAATAGCACAAAGATCGTGTTGCAAAGGTAACGACAGATCATCGCAGGTGCTCATTAGCCCTATAGGCTTGGAAATATAAGCTCTGTGGGCGCCTTGCTGAAAGGTCCTTGCACTTAGGCGGCTCGAGGCGGCGTGCCTAGCTTCAGGTATCACGCCAATATCAAACGTAGGGTACCCGCCTTCCCAATATGTACAGCGCGAGGAAGACAAGACGGATAGAGGCGCTCAGCGCTGACATTGAGACACTTCAGCTTGGAAAAACGGCGCCCAGCGTATACACTCTCATAACCACACCGTATATGGGTCCGCTGTAAACCGTGCAAATGCTCTCCCGTGCTTAACAAGTATGCACTGTTTCGAGCAAGCACAGGGTTCGCTCACCGCGTTGAAAATATTGAAGCTGAAAAGATTGCGGGCGATACCCGCGTGCGCACTCCACACATAGCCTTATCGGCGAAAGGGTTACGTTTCCTTCATAAATATTATCGGAAATATTGACATTGACAAAGTGAAGTTCTTACTGTTCTTTGATATTTTAGCCACACGCTGTCGGCAGCTACACGAGCTCTCCAACTTACCTTTGAGTGTTACAACGCCACGATTGTGACGTGCTGGTGTGATTATGAGTGTATACGTATGTGCTGCGCGCCGTTTCTTTTTTTCAAGTTTTAACTGAGGCGCTAGCTGCCGTGCTTCAGCTCCTGTCCGCCTTCTTCCTCGCGCTGTGTACCTAATGCAGGAACCACCAACAAGCCCAACTTTCCACCAGCGCTAGCAGCTTGTGTGTGTGTAACTAAAATATGCTGACACCTTCCGGTAAGAAGGCCACGAAGATTGCACGGCATATTTAACAGACGCGTGCCTGTTTACTTATAGGCCGATCGCCCTGCCAAGTATCGTCCATTGCCATACGGATTGCGAAGAGCGCATGCGCTGCTACGTTCTCGCGCGACAGTGGCCTGACAGGTAAGGAAGCTGGACAGGTCAGAAGCTAATCGTGCGCTTCGAAACGAGCGATGCATTCGCTGAAGCAAAATCGCAGCACGCGTTACCGTAAACTGTGTGCCCTGCTCGCTATATATAGCCGTGTGTATATATACGGCAGGCTGCTGTTGGCACGGCGAAGTTTCAGCGCTGGTTCGCCCACTAGTGTACCTATACCTTGTTGAAGATGAGGTGCACGATGTGCTGGACGAAGGCGGCCCCGCACTTGGAGTACGAGACGACGAAGACGTCGTCGTCACGCGGCTCGTATTCCATCGCGGACTCGACCAGGGCGCGCGAAAACTCTCGCGGCAGCTTGAGCCCCCGCACCCAGAAGGTCTCGTCGTCGCCCATCGCCGAGTCGCCGCCGGCGCTCGGGGCGGCGCCGGTCCTGTGGCGGAGGTCTCCTCCTCCTTCGCCGACGGCCGAAGCCCCGGCCTTGCGGGCCGCGGCGCACGCCGTCATCTGGGGCGTCAGGGACTGCGACCGCCGCTCCGAGTGCGGCATTGTCACGCGGGCCACGGGGGCGCGCTAGGCGCCCGCTGCTGCTGCTGCTACGGCTCCCGAGGACTCGGACAGGTGGGCAGCGTTCGGGATCTACGCACACCTGCATGCAAGTAAGCGGCTGTGATTCGGCCGCTCGTCTGAGATCGCAGTGGGAGGAGAGAGAGCTTCATTTGAGGAAGCGAAGCTTCACTGTCTGGTACCAATGCGTGATATACGCGGGTCTTAATGTGGTTTGTGTAACGTTTGCAACGCGAGAAAATCCTCGAGACAGTGGAACGTCAACCACCCGCACGCCTCATAGCGTTTAACCGTGTAGAGCTATAACCAATGAGTGCCCCCAGCAGCAAACCTCATCGTGTCTATCGGGAAACCACCGCGCGAGTTTGACGATGCGTCCTCGAATGGGGTTTGGGCCCAACTTCATTTTTATTTATTTACCTACAGTCCGTTTTGTGCCCACTGATGGAATTTCGTACTGAGATTATACTGTATGAAGATTTGGCTCCGCAACTGTTCACACACCAAGAAAAGCAGGGGCACTGCAGGATTTTTTTTCTCTAATTTAAAGGGAAAGCCTGGCTGCTGGGTCGATCGCCGTCTGGGTGGATATATTTGTGGATATACATATAAAGGTTATATGAAAGTGCTCGCGAAGTGGCTTGCATGCTGACCAAAGTATACTCACCTCTGTTTTGCGCAATAACAACAACAGAAACAGCCGCCTACATAAGACTTGAACATATAACGTCAGCTCGCAGGCATCTCTAATGCACACCAATCTGTTAAGGGAATGTCGAATTATATATGTCTAGCGGATTCTTTGGTTACTTGAATTATGTTTGATTTATCCACGCAGTATGTCCCACTGGGCGAGTACCCGTTCTTGGCCAGTCGTAGAGAATGGGCAGGTCCCATTACGATTCCTATATAAAACCTGCGCACACGATGTCTAAGCACACGGATCTGTAGATAAAATGGCGCAATATATTTCACAAGTGAAACTCTTGCTTGGGTTAGTTGGTTCATGCTTGAATGTAAAGAGCAAGGCGCTATAGACCAGGACAGAAGAAGAACACAAACGACAGGACCGGCACCTGTCGTCCGTGTTCTTCTTCTGTCCTGGTCTATTGCACCTCGCTCTTTACATATATCTCACATACTCTCTGATTTAGTCTACTCTCTTAGATTTAGAGATTCCGGATGTGCCACTAGGGGTGGATGCGTTCTTGGCCAATCCTCCAAAATTGGTATGTCCCACTGCGACACAAGATGCACACAATTCCTAAACTTTGTCATTACCAACACCTGTCAATAGCATTCTTTCCTCGACAAGGATCACACGCCGTCTTCGTCCATGCGTCATTGCTTTGTGTACGTTTCACATTGTGCACCCGCCTGATTTGATGTTTTCATTTCGGCATAGCTTGTGAGCGATGTAGTGCATAAACATTAAAAAAAAATTGCATGACAGTAAATTTCCGGATACACGTGAACATTGAATGAGATTACACTTTGCACAGGATGAAACTAAACAAAATTGTGCGCATCGCCGTTAGTTGTAAATCATTTATTTTAAAACCGCTCCATTTAAGATACGTTCCAGATAGATTTCAACATGTGTGTTGAATCTGCATTTTTTCCCGCGTTTGGCATAAATTCATTAGAGAAGGCACACTGAATATTTTTCCATTGTTCTTCGACGTGTATTTGTGTTGTTTGCTAGCCTCACGGTTACTCTTTAGAGCAGTGAAGCACTTTATTTCCGCGATTAATACAGTTTTATTGCAAAATTTCAAGCGCCCAAATGAATGGCGACCCTTGTGAGAGTGTGTAACTAAATCTATTTATATTCCTAGCTATTATTTTTGTTTTCAATACCCCGAACACTTTCAAATGGCAGAAAAGGCTTAAAACGAGAATAATTGTTGCCGTACAACGAATTTATGTACAACGAACAATTAGCTTCAGGGGCGGCAGCATCACAATCCACAAGACTGTCTGAAGCTAGGAAGAGGTTTTTCAGGCAAATCCTTGATTCCAGTCGGCTGTCTTCCTAAACCAGTCAATTATAATAATTAATTAGAACACCGAGCAGAATACATATTCCCCTAATTTCAGTTTCTTTCTCCTAAATCTTCTTTCTCATTACTTTTCTCCAAATTGCCAAATTCTTGGCCGATCCTCCACAGTGGTTACGTGCCATCTGTACAGAGAACCATCACCATCATCACACTGTGCCTTCGACCCTGTTATCCCCATGCCATTCAACAGCCATATTCCAGGAATACCATGCCATATTCAACAGCAATACTGACGATGCAGGTAGACACTGGCGCCAGATTAGTATGAAAGTATATGCCGTCAGCGCCAGCATGGCATTAGAAGGAAGCTTTAGCTGAAGGGATCTCTTCTAAATAGATTGGAAAGGAGAAATCTTTTTCTCGGCAACCACTCCATCAAATTTGATGAGGTTTGTTGCATTAAAGGAAGTTATAATCTAGTCACTGTTGGTGGCGAATTTTTTATTTAGGCCAGCAATTTTTTGTTGTATTGTATACATAGACCACTCAAATAGACCACTGATATGTGGGTGGGAGTTTCGCAATACTCTTGCAAACAATGCAACAAATTCACGTGTGATATGAATCATATAAAAATTCACAAATCAAATTTGCCCGTATTGAATGCTCTAACGGATGCAGCTTGCAGAACTGCAATATCTGTTCTTGCTTCAGAGCTACAAATTTGTAAACATTGTGCTCATATTTTTTTTTCGAACCTATCAATTTTTTGAGAGTTCAACTTTCTCTCTCAGGTGCAACTGATTTCATTAAAATCGGCCCAGTGGTTATCTCAGAAAAGCGTTTTTACGTCTTACATTTATTTGAACAGGCTGCATTGGAGTCGGGCCCGAGCTAAAGCTTCCTTTTAAACGGTGCAAGGTAGGGGCGTACGGAAGCATTCGGCGAGGAGAACAAACGAAAACTGGCTGTTAACGCTGCGATTAACGATAACCCAGATGCACAAGTACGTAACCAAAGCGAGCAATAGTTAAAGAAAGAAAGAAAGAAAGAAAGAAAGAAAGAAAGCACAGATCCTAATAGATCTGGTTGGCTATTGTACGCTGATGGCGGGAAACAGAAGAATAGGAGAGAGATAGAGAGAGGGGGAGAGAGGGCGCTGAGAATGCGCGCGTGTATACAGGTGCGCGGACAGCTCATGCATTCTGAAGCGTTCGCATCGGCCGGTCGGCCTCGAGAAGTACAGAACTGCTTTCAATTGCCTCGTGAGCCTACAAGTGGCGGGGACAGTCTTTAGGTAGTGTCTGTTTACGGACGACGCGCTATATTCAAGCGGTGTCGATGCACTGAAAACTGGTCGTCTTCGCCAGCCCAATAGAGACGTCTCATTTTGATTTGGGTAGAGTAATGCCCCTGTCACACGGCACGTGTAGTGTCATTCGCAGCAAATGAGATTACGTCTTAATGCCATTTTTGTTGCTTCTACACGGGCACAGTGAATGACATACACAGCTAATGACATTCGCTTATTGAACGAGTTTGCCGAACTCTCGCAAGTGCGACTTGTGTAATCTCGACGACAGGGTCTTGGCAAACATTGCGAAATTGATAAGTTAGAACAAAATGTAATCTGAGTAAAGGTTGTCATAATTGCTGTAATGAACTTTTAAATAATTTTATGGAGTACAGCATGGGTAGTTGAAGTAGTTTGTACAGCTATATTCTTGTTCCCAGTCTACGAGTGGATGCTAGCACCCCTTTTCGGCCATGTTTACAAACGACCGTCTGCTTTTTTTTTTCGTTTCTGCGTATTGTATTCAAAGTGGTGCTACGCTTAAGCCTACCTACCAACCACGGAAGCCAACTCTGCAGCTTCGTCAGCGGTGAATGAGAAACGAAAAGTGCACTGGACCGACGACGAGGCGGGCGCGCTGCTTAAAGCGCGAGAAGACCACCTCACCGATTTGCGCAGGACGAAGCGCAACCTGGAATTATACGTGCCGTTTGCAAACTGCCTGCGTGCCGACAAACGTCGCCATCAATTGCGAATGTCATTTTGTATACCCGTGTGGACAGGGAACGCAAGACCGCAATGACATTCGGTATGAATGTCATTTACTGTGAATGACATTACACGTGCCGTGTGACTGAGGTATAAGATTTCGTGGACGCGATTGCCGACCACAGCTGCTTCACGTCGGTGTGGTTCGGGAGAAGGTCGGGATTGCAGCGAACACGGTGCGTCTTCTATTCTGGGCGTTCCACGTGCTTAATGAGGACGCGCGCGCGAAAAGACGAAGCTGCCTCGACGTTTCCGTCTTCGAAAGCGAAACAACAATGTCGTGGCCTTCCTATTGTGAGGTTCAAACAGCCTTAACTGCATAATCTATCGCCATCAATGTTGCAGTGACCAGGTAACCACCCGAAAGCAATTTGACGGCCTTTTCTCGTTCTCTAGATTCTAATGCACCAGAAAGAGGGCCACGTTTCGTGTTCTCTCTGATCGCACAAATATCACGATTTTCCTCGTGAAAAGGGTCACGAGATTCATGCCGAAGGAGTGAGTGCACACATTGTAAAAAATGAGCAAATGCGAAGAGAAAATGTCCATGACCTAGAAACATTGGCTGTCCATTGTATGCTTGTTCAAAACGCTTTGCAACCACACGGCCGTCTCACGCGGAGATATTTGTTTACACACCTAAACGTCACATTCACACAGGGACGCTACTAGGTGTTTGTTGAATCAAGAGTCTGTGAGCGAACAGTCCCTGAAAGTTACTTCGTTAAAGCAGCTCGCCCGAGAACGTTGTTCAAGCTCAAAACACAATCACCACAAAACGAATGCGATAAAACATGGAAGTTTTTGAAACATAAGGAAGGAATTTTTTTTTGTTTTTCTCTCTGGCCTTTGGCTAAGGGAACTCTCCACTCTGGCCTTTGGCCCAACGGCAGGGAATCTGTGTTGAGCTCTCGTTAGCCGAGCGAAAGAAGAATAGCGCTAAATGACGAGCGAAAAAATATCAACTACTCTCTCCCTTCAGGAACAGGCATGCTGCTAATGCTCGATAACCGCATGACTGACTCAGCGACTACACCATCTGCAGGCTGGAGAGGCGTTATATCAATCTGCTACCCAAGATGTCAGTTCAGTTTAAGTTATGACTGGCGTTACGGCATGTGCTTGACGCACTGGACCGCGAGGAGCAACGCTCGTCAACCTTATTAACTTTCTCAAAGGCCTAAGCGCACCTGGTGAAGGTTTGTTTAAAAGCCTGCCTCATGCGTGTGACAAGGCACAACTTAAAACAATTAATTCTTGGTGAAGATGGAGCAAAACAAGAGCAGACTGGAGGAGTATATTATTGCCGGCACACTGAGTCTTGCACGTGAAGGAGGACTACGTGCCACCGTGAAAAATTGTGAAGATGCTGCCCCGTTAATTACGACCGACTTGCATGGTAAGTAGAGTAAAAGTAAATAAAGCTGCCGCTCTCCGAAAGGAAGGACTGTCTGTCGTTTTGTTAGGAGGAGGAACGAACATTTTCAAGAGAGAGAGAATGAAGAGGAAAGGCAGGGAGGTTAACCAGGTATGAGTCTCCGGTTTGCTACCCTACACTGGGGATGGGGGATAGGGGTTGGAAAGATGATAGAGAGGAAAACGAAAAAAAAATTAAAAAAAAGGAAATAAAAAAAAATAGAAAAAAGGGAACGCGCACACATGGAGACACACACACAAAAGGCGTTCCAGTTAAAGTCGTTCACACAGGCCGGTAGATCGCAAGAAGCGCAAAAGCGCTTGCACGGCCTTCTTCTGTGAAGGTAGGTCCTGTCGATGTTGTAGAATTCTTTTTTCGGATAGCGGTTGGTCGTCCAGTTGGTCAAGTTCGTGGCTAAGGCATGCCCTCTGTGGACTGTACTGCGGGCAGGCGCACAATATATGGCCAATTGATTCTTCATGGCCGCAGTGGTCACAGGTTGGTGTGTCGGTCATGCCAATGCGGAAGGCATAGGCTTTAGTAAAGGCAACGCCCAACCAAAGTCGATATAACAGCGTGGCGTCTCTACGGCGAAGCTGTGATGGCGCTCGAAGACTTAATGTTGGATCAAGTGAGTACAGTCGCGTATTTCTTAAATGTGGCTCATTCCATTGCGACGCGGTGCACTGCCGAGCAAGTAGGCGGAGCTTCCGTGCCGCGTCAGTTCTAGAAACAGGAATTGGGACGTGACGCTCCTCAGTATGGGCTGAGCGGGCAGCGTGATCCGCCCGTTCATTGCCGATAATCCCGCAGTGACTTGGAAACCACTGGAAGGTTATTTCATGGCCTGCATCACTTATATGGTGTAACGTCTCGGTAATATGGAATATTAGCTGTTCGTGCGGTCCGCGTCGTAAAGGTGACAGTAGAGACTGCAGTGCCGCCTTCGAATCGCAGAATATTGTCCATTTGTGTGGCGGTTCATCACCAATGTGAAGAAGGGCAGTAAAGAGCGCTGCGAGCTCTGCTGCCGTCGATGTTGTCGCGTGGGTCGTCTTAAATTTAATTGTTGCAGCTTTCGCTGGTATGACGACTGCCGCCGCGGAGCTGCTTGGAAGGACTGATCCATCAGTGTAAATATGCGTAGAGTCACGGTAGTTCTCGTACAAATATAGTAGCGTGAGCTGTCTAAGGGCTGGTGATGACAGATCAGCTTTTTTCGAGATACCAGGTATTGCGAGGTTGATTTTTGGCTGAGCGAGGCACCATGGAGGGATCGAAGGTCTCGCAGCCGGAGTGAAACAAGCTGGCAATGATTCATCATATGCAGTTATCGTTTGGCTGAAAGATGTCTGTGGCCTGTCCGCTGGTAGAGAGGCTAAATGGAGACGAGGAGTCCTGGTTAGATGCCTTATATGGGTCCTGAGTACTTCAATTTCAATGTGGGTCTTGACAAGGTGGTCTCTAGCGATTGCTATCGTAGCCACTGTTGAAGCACTCTGAGGCAGGCCTAGACAGATCCGGAGCACTTGACCCTGGAGACTTTGTAATGTGCGTAGATTCGTTTTGCCTGTGTTGTTTATTGCTGGCAAGCTGTATCGCAGAAATCCTAGAAAAAGCACCCTGTACAGTTGTAACATGGCACTAGGCGACATTCCCCAGGTCTTGCCAGCGAAAAACTTGAACAGGTGGCAGATGCCTGTCAACCGTTTTTTCACATATGATATGTGTGGGCTCCATGACAAGTCCCTGTCGATTATGACACCTAGAAACTTGTACGATCGGACCCGTCGTATTATTTGGCCATTTATCGTTACACTGTAGTTTGCCATGGGTTTGCGCGTAAATGGCACTAGTGCGCATTTCTCGGAGGAAACTTCCAGGCCTCGATTACGGAGGTAGATAGCAGTTTGTGTGGCGGCTCTCTGAATTCTCGCTCGCAACTGTAGGCGTGTTACTGCAGATGTCCATATGCAGATGTCATCCGCGTACATTGATAGCCTGACTGTGGTTGGCACGTGCTCAAGGAGAGCAATTAGTGTTAGATTAAATAACACGGGGCTAAGTACACCGCCCTGGGGGACGCCGCGGTAGCTATAATGTAGAGAAGTATGGCCTTCCTCGGTGCTTACAAAGAAGGATCGCATGGATAGATAGCTCCGTATCCATTGAAACATCCGACCACCCACTCCTACCTCTGCGAGAGCAGAGAGGATGGCTTCATGCGTAACGTTGTCATACGCCCCTTTAACGTCGAGGAATAAGGATGCGCAGAGACGCTTACGGCATTTCTCATGTTGAATGTAGGTCACCAGGTCGACGACGTTATCGATCGATGATCGACCGCGTCGGAAGCCCGCCATGGCATCTGGGTAGGTGTTGTGGTACTCCAAGTACCACTCCAGGCGTCCTAGGACCATCCTCTCCATCACTTTGCCCACACAGCTCGCCAAAGCGATCGGGCGATATGATGAGAGCTCCAACGGCGACTTGCCAGGCTTCAGCAGTGGAACAAGGCGACTTGTCTTCCAGGTTGTTGGTAGCGTGCCATTTCTCCAAGATTCATTATACACCTCAAGAAGAACTCCTCTCGCTCGCTCCCCCAGGTGACACAGAGCTCGGTAGGAAATTCCGTCAGGTCCTGTGGCTGATGTGCGGCTACACAAAGCTAATGCTGCCTTAAGTTCGTGGATCGAGAATGGTAGATCCAACCGGTGATCACGTGGTGGCGGACAGCTCCTCGAAGGCAATGGAATGTTTGTAGCTGTGAGTTGGCCGGATAATCTGGCGCAGAAATCCTCTGCCACGTCAATCTCCGATCTCTTTTGAGAGAGGGCAAGCGCCTTGAATGGGAATCGCTGTACGGGAAGTGTCCGCAGTCCGCGCACCGTTCTCCATAGTTGAGATAAAGGCTTGCGTGGATCTAGCGACTCACAGAAGGCAGCCCAACGTTGCGATTCGAGCTTGTCTAACCGGCGCTGTATCTTCTTTTGCGTGCGCCTGGCGGTCCGTAGATCGTCCATTGTTTTCGTACGTCGCTATCTTCGTTCAGCACGTCGTCGGATTGCTCGAAGTCGTTCTAGTTCCACATCGAAATCATTAAGTTTCGAGGAGCATGTTAGAGTACGCATAGTGTCTTGCACCACGCTCTTGATTGCCTCTTTCAAGTCGAAAGATGGATTGGCGTCGCAGTGTTCTTCCATAATAGACTGAAATTTAGGCCAGTCCACTCTTTGGATCGTATCCCGTATTTTGGAAGCGGTCAATCCTCTGATCTTGATGTACGTAGGGATGTGGTCGCTTCCGTGCGTCTCTATGTCCGCAAACCACCCTGCACGTCTGACTAGGCTTCGTGAGACGAAAGCCAAGTCAAGACAGCTGCTGTACGTGGAGCCACGTAAGAACGTAGGACTTCCATCATTCAGCAGCCAAAGTTCATTACTGGAGGCGAAAGAAACCAGTGCTCTGCCTCTTGCGTTGATGATCGGACTTCCCCAGAGTGTATGATGGGCGTTGAAATCGCCAATGATGACCCAGGGATTGGAAGTTGGGGAAAGGATGTCTAGTAGTCTTTTGTAATCAAATCGACTTGACGGAGATAGGTAGGCGCCTACAAAAGTAAAGGCCAGATGCTTTTTCCTTACGTTTAGGCATATATATTGATTACTGTCATTAGGTGGTACAGGCTGATGAATGTAGGTGAGGTCACGGCGAATAAACACCAAAACCTTACTGTTTTCATAAACAGCTGACGACATAAATGATTCATATCCAGAAAGCCTGATTTTGTTCGATAAGTTCGGCTCGCAAATGACGATAATGGGAAACATATTGGCGTACACGAAGCGACGGAAGTCCGAAAGGCGCGCTCTGAGTCCGCGGGCATTCCACTGAAAGATAGCTGCTTGTCGGACCTCTTCCCTAAAAGACCGTGGCTGCAGAGCCATGATCTACTCAAGGGTTGCAAGCACCGGACTCAGAGCGTCCAGTACTTGAAGCGCACTTCTGGCAGACGGTGTGTGCATGTTGCTTAGCAGCACGCGAATGACATTCATTAAAGGCCTGATAAGTGCTATCACTTGCTCATCTGTTTTCCGCGACTCCTCGGATACAGCACCTTGCTGTACTGGGGGCGGCTTCTTCTGCGCCTCTTCTGGCGGTCGTGTACGCGGAAGTGGCGGCCATTCCTTTGTGGAGAGAGATCTGGCAGTTTTCTCCCTTCCAACATCGGTGTTCGGAGTGCTGGAAACATCTGCTGATGATGATGCTTGAGGAGGTGACTTTTCCTGAAATCTTGATGTTTTCCGCCGGGAAGACCTTCGTCGGTGACGTCGTCTTCGCCGTACTTTCACAGCAGCCTCTTTGTGGGTAGAGTTGTCTCTCACCATTTGTTTAAGAATGGTGATCTCTTTCTTCATCTGGGGACAGTCTTTGGAAGAGGCGCAGTGATCACCTTGACAGTTAGGACACATGTAACGCAGCTGGGAAACATCAAGGTCCGATCCATCGTGCCAACAAATGGTGCCACAATAACAGGAGTCATCTATGACATTGACAATGAAATATCTCATGCAGACCTCCCATTTCTCATAAAACCAGCAAGCGAACACAACGTGATTGTGCATGTTGGTCGCCTCGGCAACACACGTTGTGTGAGGATAACCTTCAAAGGCGACTGCCTTCCACCCTACGTGAAGGTCGGCCACTTTCGCCACCAGGTTCGACCATTTATTCCAAGACCAATGCAATGCTTCAATTGTCAGAAGATTGGACATGTGAAGGGTGTTTGCCGAAATTCGGCCGTGTGCCCTCGATGTGCCGAACCCCACTCAGAAGACAACTGCAACATTTTCAAAATTGTGCTTGACGTTATGAAACTTCCATGGCCGCAGCGAATACGTATATAACGACACTGGTTTGTTTTATTTTTGTTCAGAGTTTAAACGATGATGTTAATATGTAGTTAAGAAAAAAGGTCGTAGTTAGCTTCTACCATATATATTCGGCTTGAAGTGGAAGTAACAGGCTTGGTTCCCATTCTTTCCGAACTTTGCAGTCATCTAGCTGGGGTTGTGAGAGACAAAGAAGATAGTCGTTGTGTGGACCAAGAATATTTATCGGACTGTCTAAATAAAGAAATGAACGAACCATGCATGTAGAAAATAAAAAACAAATTGGTTTCGAATATAGAATTGAATACAAGATATTTAGTTATTTCTTCATTTGTGAAAAGTTCATCAGCAATGAACTAAGACTGCTGGACTGATAAATTGTCAAACTAATTTTAAAAATAATAATAAGAAAGAAAAACTGGCTTCGAATCTATAAAACTGAGTACATGGTGGATAATTTTTTTTTTTATCATCATCAATTATTTTTCCTTAAGGACCCCTGTCGGGGTATTACATAAGGGGGGGTTACAGAAGATAAGGATAGAAACAAAGATATGGTTACAATTTCTTACAAGACTCAGCTTGTGGATTCGCATAAAAAAAAAATAAAACAACAACAACAACAAGAGGCACACTGAATACTGGTATCTTCGAGAATTTCGATAAGGTGGTATAAAGGGGATTTGTGATCATCATCATCATCATCATCATCATCATCATCATCATCATCATCATCATCAGCCTAGTTACGCCCACTGCAGGGCAAAGGCCTCTCCCATACTTCTCCAACTACCCCGGTGATGTACTAATTGTGGCTATGTTGTCCCTGCAAACGTCTTAATGTCATCCGCCCACCTAACTTTCTGCCGCCCCCTACTACGCTCCCCTTCCCTTGGAATCCAGTCCGTAACCCTTAATGACCATCGGTTATCTTCCCTCCTCATTACATGTCCGACCCATGCCCATTTCTTTTTCTTGATTTCAACTAAGGTGTCATTTACCCGCGTTCGTTCCCTCACCCAATCTGCTCTTTTCTTATCCCTTAACGTTACACCTATCATTCTTCTTTCCATAGCTCGTTGCGTCGTCCTCAATTTCAGCAGAACCCTTTTCGTAAGCCTCCAGGTTTCTGCCCCGTAGGTGAGTACTGGTAAGACACAGCTGTTATACACTTTCCTCTTGAGGGATAGTGGCAACCTGCTGTTCATGATTTGAGAATGCCTGCCAAACGCACCCCAGCCCATTCTTATTCTTCTGGTTATTTCAGTCTCATGATCCGGATCCGTGGTCACTACCTGCCCTAAGTAGATGTATTCCCTTACCACTTCCAGTGCCTCGCTACCTATCGTAAACTGCTGTTCTCTTCCGAGAGTGTTAGACATTACTTTAGTTTTCTGTAGATTAATTTTCAGACCCACCCTTCTGCTTTGCCGCTCCAGGTCAGTGAGCATGCATTGCAATTGGTCTCCTGAGTTACTAATCAAGGCAATATCATCAGCGAATCGCAAGTTGCTAAGGTATTCTCCAGCAACATTTATCCCCAATTCTTCCCACTCCAGGTCTCTGAATACCTCCTGTAAACATGCTGTGAATAGCATTGGAGATATCGTATCTCCCTGTCTGACGCCTTTCTTTATTGGGATTTTGTTGCTTTCTTTGTGGAGGATTACGGTGGCTGTGGAACCGCTATAGATAGCTTCCAGTATCATTACATATGGCTCATCTACACCCTGATTCCGTAGTGCCTTCATGACTGCTGAGGTTTCGACTGAATCAAATGCTTTTTCGTAATCAATGAAGGCTATATATAAGGGTTGGTTATATTCCGCAAATTTCTCTATCACCTGATTGATAGTGTGAATATGGTCTATTGTTGAGTAGCCTTTACGGAATCCTGCCTGGTCCTTTGGTTGACAGAAGTCTAAGGTATTCCTGATTCTATTTGCGATTACCTTAGTAAATACTTTGTAGGCAACGGACAGTAAGCTGATCGGTCTATAATTTTTCAAGTCTTTGGCGTCCCCTTTCTTATGGATTAGGATTATGTTAGCGTTCTTCCAAGATTCCGGTACGTTCGAGGTCATGAGGCATTGTGTATATAGGGCGGCCAATCTTTCTAGGACAGTGTTCCCACCATCCTTCAACAAATCTGCTGTTACCTGATCCTCCCCAGCTGCCTTCCCCCTTTGCATAGCTCCCAAGGCGTTCTTTACCTCTTCCGGTGTTACTTGTGGGATTTCAAGTTCCTCTAGACTATTCTCTCTCACCTTATCGTCGTGGGTGTTACTGGTACTGTACAAATCTCTATAAAACTGTTCAGCCACTTGAACTATCTCATCCATATTAGTAACGATATTGCCGGCTTTGTCTCTTAACGCACACATCTGATTCTTGCCTATTCCTAGTTTCTTCTTTACTGCTTTTATTAAACTTCCATTAAAAAATTGTGGAACATTTCCGGCTCAGTTGGATAAGCGCCGACATTTTCTTTGTCTGTGTATCACTCTCTGTACTGTATTGTGTCCTCCGTTCCTGAGAGCCTGTTCAATTCTATCCATACTATAGTTCCTTATGTCCGCTGTCTTACGCTTGTTGATTAACTTAGAAAGTTCTGCCAGTTCTATTCTAGCTGTAGGGTTAGAGGCTTTCATACATAGGCGTTTCTTGATAAGATCTTTCGTCTCCTGCGATAGTTTACTGGTTTCCTGTTTAACGGCGTTACCACCGACTTCTATTGCGCACTCCTTAATGATGCCCATAAGATTGTCGTTCATTGCTTCAACACTGTGGTCCTCTTCCTGGGTTAAAGCCGAATACCTGTTCTGTAGCTTGATCCGGAATTCCTCTAGTTTCCCTCTTACCGCTAACTCATTGATTGGTTTCTTATGTACCAGTTTCTTCCGTTCCCTCCTCAAGTCAAGGCTAATTCGAGTTCTTACCATCCTATGGTCACTGCAGCGCACCTTGCCGAGCACGTCTACATCTTGTATGATGCCAGGGTTCGCGCAGAGTATGAAGTCGATTTCATTTCTAGTCTCACCATTCGGGCTCCTCCACGTCCACTTTCGGCTAACCCGCTTGCGGAAAAAGGTATTCATTATCCGCATATTATTCTGTTCTGCAAACTCTACTAATAACTCTCCTCTGCTATTCCTAGAGCCTATGCCATATTCCCCCACTGACTGGTCTCCGGCCTGCTTCTTGCCTACCCTGGCATTGAAATCGCCCATCAGTATACTGTATTTTGTTTTGACTTTACCCATCGCCGATTCCACGTCTTCATAGAAGCTTTTGACTTCCTGGTCATCATGACTAGATGTAGGGGCGTAGACCTGTACAACCTTCATTTTGTACCTCTTATTAAGTTTCACAACAAGACATGCCACCCTCTCGTTAATGCTATAGAATTCCTGCATGTTACCAGCTATGTTCTTATTAATCAGGAATCCGACTCCTAGTTCTCGTCTCTCTGCTAAGCCCCGGTAGCACAGGACGTGCCCGCTTTTTAGCACTATATATGCTTCTTTTGGCCTCCTAACTTCACTGAGCCCTATTATATGCCATTTACTGCCCTCTAATTCCTCCAATAGCACTGCTAGACTCGCCTCACTAGATAACGTTCTAGCGTTAAACGTTGCCAGGTTCATATTCCAATGGCGGCCTGTCAATGGATCAATGGATGTTAATGTACTTCAATAAAATGTAACGCCGCTTAATGCTGAAATTGCGGTTGGTCGTATCGATGACAAAGATGGAGAAGGTGGTTAAACCTGGCAGAAACAAGACAATGAGATAAATGAAACAAAAATGACTAGTCACAATCACGGCGCGAAGTTCGCTCCGTAATCACTTAATTACAGACCCAACTTAAGTATCCAGTTGGTATTGTTTTGAAAATGTCATACATAAGTACCACACAATACCACATACGACTTCCAAATAGCGGACCCGCCGTGGTTGCTCAGTGGCTATGGTGTTAGGCTGCTGAGCACGAGGTCGCGGGATCGAATCCTGGCCTCAGCTGCCGCATTTCGATGGGGGCGAAATGCGAAAACACCCGTGTACTTAGATTTAGGTGCACGTTAAAGAACTCCAAGTGGTCGAAATTTCCGGAGTCCCCCGCTACGGCGTGCCTCATAATCAGAAAGTGGTTTTGGCACGTAAAACCCCATAATTTAATTTAATTAATTTCCAAATAGCGAGTACGAAAAAAAAAAGAAAGAACCTTTCTTGAAATAGGCCGACACAACTAACCTGCGGGCGCTCCTCATTTACATAGGCGTTCATTCTTTATTCAATTACTTTAATACATCGTCTAATATAATTTAATGGTCACTTAGTAGCCCTGAATCTGAGTTGCAGACATGCCTCCAGCAACAGAATCATTCAGATTGTGCATTAAAAAATTGTGAAACATTTCCGGCTCAGTTGGACAAGCGGCGACATTTTCTTTGTCTGTGTATCATTATGTGTACTGTATTGTGTTCAGTATTTGAGTTATAGGGATGTAAATGGTAATTCGGCGATTGTGCGATTGAGGATTACATATCAAATGTTTTATATTAAGGTAAGAACGAGAATTGTGATATGACATGCTGTAACTCGGCCTTGATTTAAACGGATGACTGTACCCTAGGAGTGTTTTGAAATATAGAATATTGTATGAGGATATGAATGTCTGAATGAAATATGGTCGTCATTGTTCTGTAGTGAAAGCCTCTTTCTGCTGTTCAGTACAAGGTGCAATTTTTCAGACTTGTGATACACAACTTCACGGGCTGCCTTGGGCCACATACAAGCGTCCTTGCTTCTGCGGGCTGGTCATGTATATGCAGTGAAAATAAATATAATTAATTAATTAATTAATTTAACCAAGCCTGCAAATAGCCACCACACGCATACATAATTTATCTACGTGGATTTCAATAGTCGTGGTTGCCCTGTGCGTTTAATAGCGGTCTAATATTTGAAGAAAGAAGAAAACAATGTAAAACTAAAATCCGCGAACCGAATAGTTGTCGTAGCCAAATCTACTCAATTCGCATTCGAGCTTCCAAATGTGCCGCGAACCTTCGAATCGACCTAAACATCTTAAAACATCACTTACGCAACAATTGAATCACGAGGACACTTTCGATACTAAATTTTATCCTGGAACTCCTTTGAAATGCAGTATGGAGAAGAATTTGTCCGTTCCTTGAGAAATCTGTGTTTATATGGCGATTTGCTCTTTTTCCTTCTTTTTCTGATCTTGACGCCTGTGGCAGACAGCAATTCTACTGCCTGAAGTAGATTGGGCGAGGACATGAACATGGATTGCAGGAGAAATCACTACCATAGTTTAGCTAATTAGCCAAATTTTACTATTCAATTTTAACCAATCACTTAGGGCACTTGTAGCGATTGAAGAATTGAAGCTGGTAAACTAGTTCTCAAGGCGGGTACGCACTTGAAACAAATTTTGAAACTAGTACCAGTTTTGTGATAAGTGCCGTCAAACTTACGGCAGAATGCGCTCTGTTTCCGCTTATCTTTTTTGTCAGAATTCTTTGTTAAGCAGTGCTTTACCAATTTAACTGGAACACTAACCTTGTCCCGCAGTTTTGGAACACACTTCTCCGGACTGGTAACAGCCTAAGAGCACGTTCTTAGCGGATATACCTCACAAACTTACTTGCTCCAATCCACAAATTTCAATACGTGCCGTAAATTCTGTGAATTACTTAATTACGCACTTCGATTTCTTGTGAAAGTAATGTTCACATGTTCTAGTAGTTCGTTAATGAGTATATATAATTGAACTATCTACCAGAAATTTCAACATTATGTAATCGCGCGCGCACGCTAACACACACGCGAAAACACAGACACACACACGTGCAGACACGTACACGAGAAGAAGAAAAAAGGACAAGGAATTGCCGTTCGTTTCGTTGCACTTTGCGTATTCGTGCTCACTTACTATGTAATGTATGCACAAACTAAGCCCTCAGCAAGCCTTTTTAAGATCTGGTATACACTTGGCCGGACCACGCGCAACTAAATGCTATTAGTACGTGAAAGAGATATATATCATTATGGTGTTTCGACAGGGCTGCTCCCCTAGAACAGGTATTAGATAACCCACGAATTTCAATTCTAGCAATTTTGCCTGCCTATGACATCTGCCCAATTATTAACAAAGCACTGGGGGAAGTAGGCTGGCATTATTCGCACCATTGTTTTAATGAACACGCAGTGACGATAAACCCCCAAGGATTCTTCTTCACCGTTTATCAATGCGAATGATGTGCAGCCGTTTAAGCTAATGCTTGTCAAGGTGGCGGCAACAATGACGACAACGACGACGACGATGATAATGTCACAATAATGACGTGACGTGCTCTGACGTGCTCTGACGTTCTGACATTGCTCTGACAATGTTTTGTATACCTGCGAGTGTCAAACATCGTTTCCATGTGTTGGGTAATTATGAAATCACGCATGCGCTGTGTGCATGTGTGTGTTTTTCTGAAAAAATAAATAAAATAAAGACTAGTTGGAACTTAGCATTTGTCTTCGTCCCACCTTTCTTGCCGTCCTTTGTCTCATTTTATGCTGCTTAAACAAGACGGAACACCAACTATCCCGGTCTCATATCCTCCTGCACTTCCTTCACCGCCTGTTCAGCCAGTGCGTTTGCACGTTAATGCATGCACGGCGCTTGCAGGATACGGATTCCTCGCTCATCTAGGCGACGGTGAAGGCACGTTACACAAGCATAGCCGCAGCAGCCGGAAGATGAGTCGGTGAAGTGGACACGAGGGACGGCGCTGTGCCGAAAGACATTCAGCGCCAAATGGCGAAAACATTTTTCCTCGGTTTGACTTCACATGGCTTACAAAAGGACGCCTGAAACCAACAGCAGCCCTTCCAGCAAGGAAAAAAGAAAAGGAAAAAAAGCGAGGGACACGAGCAATTTTTCGTCATCATCTCTCTATTGTAAGCTTACTGCAGTGATGTGGTGGCGACATTCCAGTGTTCCAAGGGCCATGAAGTGAAAAGCAAAGGTCGTAAGAAGAGCGAAGAACGCAAGAGAAAATAGCAGAAAACCTGTTGCTCCATGCGTACGCAGCGCTGTCTGAAGCAAAAAAAGAAAAAAGAATCGAATGGATTGGAAGTGAATGCACCATTCCATAACAAACGGATCAACGTTTTCTAAATTCCTTACATTCGCAAGACCATAGAATACAACACGACATGGTCACCTCATATGTGCAGCACCAAACACGCACAGACACGCACACACGCACGCAGACACTTTTTGCATTCTCTCAAACAAAAACACTTATTTAGGCAGCAGTGCAGAAAAACGAGTCATGGGTTACGTCATTGTGACGTTTCATAGAGGCTCTAAATACAGTACAGCCTTGTGATAACGAAGCTGAAGGGAAACCGAAATTACTTCGTTATACCCATTACTTATCCGTTAGTGCTTCTTACTGCTGTATATACCGAATGGGCATATGTTGCAAATGACACTGTCCTGTTCAGCCACGGTGGGCATCGGTGGGCAGAAACGGGTTGCAATCAGTTATTAAGGTACTTAACCGAGAAAGGTAATGTTGACTAACCTGGCAAGAGAACAAGCATTCATGATTGGCAGTCTGCATCTAGGACCTGTGCAAGAGTACGTTTATCTAGGTCAGCTACTAATAAAGGACCCTGATCGCAAGCAGGAAATTCCCAGAAGAATAAAAATGGGGTTGAGCGCTTAAGGCAGCAATTACCAGCGGTAAACAGCGCTAAACAACAAGACAAGGAGAGGGACACAGACAACAGCGCTGACTCGGCGCTGTTGTCTGTGTCCCTCCCCTTTTCCTGTCGTTTAGCGCTGTTTACTGCGGGTAATCATGAACCAACCAGCCCAAATGTGTACTGTTCTGCAGGAATCACCAAATCATGACAGGCAGCTTACCGCTGCTCTTGAAAAGAAAAGTGTATACACTCATACATTGCATTCTACCGGTATTATGTGATTGAACACTTAGCAGATGCCATCTAACATATGGGGCAGAAACTTCGAGTTTAACAAAGTTCGGGAACAATTTAAATATCGCGCAAACAGCGATGGAACGCAAAAGGTTAAACGTAACGTTAAAAGACAGTAAGAGAGCTATGTGAATCATAGAGCAAGCGGAGATAGCCGATGTTCTAGTTGACATCAAGAGAAATAAATGGAGCAGGGCAGGACATGTAATGCATAGGGTAGATGATCGGTGGACAGCTATAGTTATAGAATAGGTACCATGGGAAAGAAAGCGCACTCGAGGACGGCAGATAATTAGGTGGTGAGAATAGATTTAAATATATGCCGGCGTAACTGCCGAAATATGCCGAATATGCCGAATATAGCGCAAAACAGGGATATATTTGGCGATCACTGCTAGAGACCTACGTCCTGCTGTCGACGAGGATAGGATGATGCTGCCCAGTCGGGTGAACATGCATAAAAGGCGACAACTTGGCGGCACGCGGAACCGCTACACGGCCAAGTATGCGGTGAAATTTTAATAACACCGTAAAAAGAATCTTCGGCGTGCGGAACACACCACCATCGCCATCGCACTACTGTTTCTCAATGTGACGCGCCGCACAGGCTGGAGATCCGAAATCGCACCGATGCAGTCTTGGAGACCATGCCAAGCTGCACCAGCCTGCGGGCGCCGCAGTGAGAGAGAGAAACGCGATGGCGTTAGTAAGCTGCTACTCGAGCGCACATACGCGCAGGGGTGAGAAAGACCAGTGTTGCCCGAAGGCGTGTTCGACTCGGGGGCGCGGAAGTTTTGAACTTCTGCACCCAATGTGTACCTAAGACCGTGGAAGGCGATATATTAGGCTCGCAAGGGTCGCGTATTCTTTGGTTAAGGAGACAAATTTAGTTCGTTACATCCATTGGCAGGATATGCTACTTCGCTTAAACGAGGTTTTAGGCACACGCACCTCTGTGGGGATGTTATGGGTAAGTTCAATTGCTACGTTATCCCGCTTTGTTACAACGAAGTTTGACTGTGTATTCGCTTGCGAATAACCGTTGGCGCCCAGCGTATCTTAATAGGCAAGCACATTTTCCCGATTGTGGCGTTGCTCCCTAACTTCCCATGAAATTAACACGAATCTTCCTTCGTTTTCACTAATTGCTCACGACTTTAAAGCGAAGCTTTCTGTGCCTCTTCTCCCGACTTTCCGGGCGCTGCTGCTGTGGGCTTGGTCGCGCACACCGCTAGGTTTCTTGCAACACCATCAGAGATGGCGCTTGCCTCCGCACATGCTGGAGCACTTACAGTGACTCTACGCATGTCGGCCGGCACCGCCGCGACAGCTTTTCCCTGTTTGTGAATACGGCACCTGCTGTGCTTGCTTTCATATGCGACAAAAATGCAGGTGCTGTGCTGTGACAGTGTAAACATTACAATCGTCCAGAACCTGAAGAGAGCGCTTTGATCTGGCGACTCAACAGCGTGCTGGTCACGTGTGCAGGAGCCCCCAAACACGCGCCAGCAAAATGGCTCCAAGGCCAGCGTCGAGGACATCCAGACCCGAAAGAAGCGTGACGCGGAAGAGGAGAATCTTCGCTGCGCAGCGAAACGGCGTGCAGATCACGTTATACAATTACATTAATCAATTCAATTACGTACAGCCGCATAATTCAATTAAATTTTAACATTTCTGCCACGATGTAACGTGCCATGTGAGAAAGTGATAAAGGTCAATCCTCTCAGAGATTATGAACAATGACGCGCAACAACGCCTCGAGAAAACCAGTCTCCCTGTGTGTTCTGCGGACTACGCAGACAATCAGCAGTGGTGCACGCAAGGTGACGTTCAACATGAACTCACCACTCTCGTATTGGACTTTATATAAACGCCGAAGAAATTACACATTTCGCCGCCAACGCCACCGCTATAGTTATCGTCACCATACAAAGCATACAAAGCTTCGCTTACATCGATTCCCTCAGTGCGTGGGACCCGCGAACTTTTGTGACAATGTTCACTAACTCTCCGCTCGCAACGCGAGCAGCTACTTGGAAAGAACGCGGCCTCGCTTCGTACAGCGCTGCTGCAGCGTAACTGCGCCGGCGGGCCGCATGCAACAACAGCCGCGCCGCAGTAGGACACACCCGCTGCTCCCTTCAGACGCTCCGGCGACCCGTCGCTTCATTCCAGCTGTCCCGCACTGCAGGTGACGCAGAGGGCGAGGCACCGTTGCAGATGTCGCGATAGAGAAGCCGCTTCCCCCCCCCCCTCTCTCTTTGGTGCTCTTGCTTTGTTCTAC
Organism: Dermacentor andersoni; assembly: GCF_023375885.2. NCBI lineage: Eukaryota > Metazoa > Arthropoda > Arachnida > Ixodida > Ixodidae > Dermacentor > Dermacentor andersoni. The sequence continues at coordinate 76,109,104 of NC_092819.1, forward strand.
GTTGTCTTGCGGCATGCATGTGCTTTCTCTTTCATGTTTTTTTTTTTTTTTGTTCTGCCGGAGCTACGCGATCCAACAGTTTTTCTCTCGCGAGGGCAGTACACAGCGTTGCCAGATTGGAAAGTCGGCACGACACCAGAAACTCGCTAAAATTTCCCCAGATTTCACCAGAAAATAAAATTGCCTTAATATGCACAAAAATGACCAAGAATTAACATTCGTCAACCACTCATCTTATTATTTACATAAAATCACGATGAGAAGCCTTTAATCATCCCTTGGAGCATCGTAGATGCCTGAACGAAACCTGCCTAGCATATCGTCTGTGATAGTGAACTTCACGCAACACCCCTCTCTAGAGGTCAACGTTGTGCGAATTCGTACAATAGAATCCAAAGTTTTCAGCGACATTTTGTTCCTGTACTTCGTCTTAACACACGTGACCTGACTGAAGACACGCTCCACCACTGCATTCGACACTGGGCAAGAAAGACATGCCAGTGTATACAATGCAAGTTCCTGGTAGGGCTTTTCCCCCATGGCATTTTTAAACTTGAAAATTCTAGTCCAGAATGCTGCAGAATCCTCAGGAAGTTTCCCGTCGAAAACGGCCTGCGCAACAGGTTTTTGTGACAGCGAAACGAGCGGAGCGTCAGCACGTGTGTTGGCTAGCCACTTGACGCATTGCCGGTGGCCCGGCGTTGCTCTTCCCGTGCTTCCCACGGTAAATTCATTCCTCCACTAGAACAGCCGGTGCCGTCTATTGAAACGACTTATAACTATACGTGCGTTGAAACCTAGCGCTAGCATCACACGGTAGCACAAACCTTAGCTACAGTAAGCTTTATATAGTTCACTGTACCCTAGCAGTAGCACAGCAACACAGGGATTTCATGAGGAATAAACCAATACAAATATAGACCTTAGCATCGTGGCGGCCGCAGGCGCTACCTAGTGTTAAATGTTTGGATGAGCAGCGCGGGTGGACGGTAATTTCGGTAGAATGGTTTTCCCCAGATATCCCCAGATTTTGTCTGGTGTAGTAGTTTGTTGGCCTGGCCACCAGGAGCTCTACATTTTCACCAGATTTCCTAAATCTGGTGGCCCATTTCACCAGATGGCAACGCTGGCAGTACATGAGAGCTCGCTGCGCGAGCCCTTTGTGCATAATCGCGCGACATCGCGTGCGACAGAAAAACGAACGCCGCGGAAAGCACGGCGCGCAGTACTGGAAGACGAACGAAACACCGGTTGCTCGAGTGTTTTGCCGTGAGTGTAGACACCATGTCCTCGGAGAAATTTCTGCCCGTGGAAGGGAGCTACGTGGAAGATGCTGGGCTTATAAGTCGGTGTTTATATCAGAGCCGCGGAGTGGGGCCCTCCATTCCATTCCCACTGCGATCCGGAAGAGTGGACGCCCAACGTAATTCCGCTACTTTTTAACGCCTCGGAATGGTGGGAGTTGGACAATTCCCGCTCCTGGACTGGATCAGTCACATCCATTCCGTTCCTCCGATTCCAGTAAACAAGACGCTTTCTTTAAATTGTCTATTACTTGCGCTTGTGTGCCTAGTAAGGAAGATATATATTTAAAGCCCTAACAACGTTACAATCAATGTTAGGTACTTATTTTCCTCACAAGAACGCAGCCATACGCTTTGGGGCTTGTTATCTCTGCACTGCTTTTTGCCTGTAATATCTCTAATATCTACTGTAGAAAAAAAAAAAAAAAAACTACGAGCGTTTTCGCATTTCACCACCATCGAAATGCAAAGCTCAGGATCAAATCCGCATTGTTCGTTTAATTACCGTGAGTGAGGTGACGGGATCTTAGAACCACAGGTGTTGTTCGGTTGATAATGTACGTCGTATAAAAAAAACCGGTAGTGCCAAGATGGCTCACACATTCGGACAACTTGGACTCCGTGCTGCCAATACGAGAAGTGACGTCAAGATATCGAGTTGTGAATTACTTTTTTCTATTATATATATATATGAGGAGCACAACTTCGCGGTTATCTTCGGTTTATTTGCCAACAGTTTCGGTCGGTGCATCAGTCTTTTTCAAGGGCTACAGTAAGATCTCGCGACACCGTGTCTTCGTGCATACAAATGTGTAGACAGACCGCAGTGTATCGGTAACACGCGAACTCACACTCATAGCTCATATTACCAGAACGTGCGTATGCTCACTGGACTCCCCCCCCCCCTCCCCCCCCTAAAAAAAGAGGTGATGCCTAACCAGTAGACACCGATGAAAACAGAGAAGGTTGGTGCAAGTTAACACGTGAATGTGTAAATTGAGGTTAAACGCACACATTGAAGAACCCAAGGTGGTCATAACCAATCAGGAACCACAAAACGCAGCTAATCTGTTGTTTCGCTGCTTAAAACCTTACCAGTCGAATATCATTCAAATGCGACCTTCGGCTATGACCCGTCGGTGGCAGCGTGCATCCTTGCCGTAAAATTCGCCTGAGACCCACGCCAGCGCCATATGTTTAAATTGAACAAACTTTCGATGCGGTAATGTGCGCGTAAATGTGGCATATGTGTATGGAAGCAGCAGAATGCGTGGAGCGCGGCCAGCTGGATGGCGGCGCGATAAGGCGCCCAGCAGGCGGCGATGGCTCTACCATGAAAACAAGGCGGTTGTTTTGAAGTAGCTTGTTTCGTGTTTGCGTGCTCCGTCACAATTAAAGGAAAAAAGAATTAAAAAAGTGTTCTGTTTCTCCCGCATTCTCATTGCCATTTTTTCGCTGTCGAAGCCGTGAGGACTGTCTTATGAAGACGATAAAAAAAAAAGTCCGCCTTGGCGGCTTGTTCGAGCTCGTTAAACAGTACGCGCAGGCGTCTGCATAAGATCGGAGAAAGGTGCGCTTACACAGCTGTGTTATGCGATCTACTGAAAGACATTGAAATCCGCATTGAAATCCGCATTGAAATCGTGCTATATTCAGGTGCAGTTCGATGTCGCGTGAGGCCGTTGTTGGCGTTCATCAGTGATGACAGTCTACACATTCGAGGTGTCCGAAGGCCACATTAAATGCAAGACGTCGACTGTTTCATCTGCAGCCTCAAGAAAAGAAGCGTTGGGTTAAACAGCACCGACAGGTTGAGAAGAGCCTCAGGGAGTCTCCGAGCGGGCGCGCGTGAAGTTCGAAAATCCATGTTTGCCATTGGAACGTAAATCTCAGCACGTATTGGAAGCTGCCTTGCCGTGGTCGGTACCGGACCGCGGCAACAAGCCTTTTCTCTCGCACGTTACGGTGGAAGAGCATCGTACCTCCAACACCGAGAACGAGGCAACGTCTGGCTACCACTTCCAGAAAAAACAGCCTTACTCAGCGCTGTCATCGAACTCTCTCCGGTATGCTTTGTATATATGCGTAGTCGGTGTCAAAATCTTAGGTAATGCGGAATCTCGGTAAAATCCAAATATTTCCTCAGCCTGGACACGCATCCTGGAAAACAGATGTTCATCCTGGTACTAACGTATACTTGGACACCAGAGCGTTGTACGGTTTTTCGGGCTACGGTGCACAAATAGCGGGGAAATTAAACGTTTCCTTAAATTGCACGGGCAGTAAACTTTCGACGCCGACTGGACATCTGCCGGTGCCACACAACATGGGCGATAATCTTCATGTCATGACCTTCGCTTACAATGCTGCAGTTCAGCAGACTCCGTTATTCTTCGCTACATGGTCGCGATCCATCCTCTATGCCTTCTGCACCACTTTCTAAAACATTCCGTCCCTCCCAGCGTTTCTCTTTCACAGCAGCTTGCTTCCCGAGTAGCCAGTCCTCGTTTAGATAGCTCACGTCTATACTGACGTAGCCTGTAGACATGCCGGAAACGTCGCTGTGTATGACGAACGGAACAGCGTTGCTTCCCTTCGCCCTAGTGACAAAGTTATCCGATGAACTGCCTCTCGCACCTGCGTCTTGCGCGAGAAATTTTTGGTTCACCTCACTGGCACACGCGTTATTGCTGAACAAAGTTCCGCGCAGGGAACTGTCGCTTCTCTTCCCGCAGCGGCTGAAACAGACCGCCGTGATCGCAGAATGGGAGCTGTCTCCCGGCTGAAACCTTTCAATCGCTACTCCTAAGGCCAGGTTTGACCTCTTCCGCGGCGGTGGAGAGGACTGCGAGCCTAGAGTGTTCTCGGTGCGCTGTTGTTACTAGCCGTGAATCAATACCAACTTGTCGAGCGTTCTACCCTCTTCGAGTACGAACTTTTACTTGTGCGTAGAGTCGCAGACATAATAGTCGCTTGCCATAGCTTTTGTTCTTTCGGCCTCCGCCTCTCAATATGGAAAAAAGTTTCACACGATTATGTATAAACAAAAAGTTGCGGCTTCGTTACGTTACGCAAAAGAAATTATAGCGTTTGATCAACCAAACCCTATACTTCGTTACGCGTTGCATTCGTGTCATAATAATAATAATTAAAAAAGAAGGCTACGCATGGGAAGTGGTCAGCAAGCACTGCGCGTGGAACGCAAGCGTCGCGATGTCCCTGTTGAGACGGAAATTTTTCTGTGCGAGTGCGCGGAAAGCAAGAGTGCGCGTAGAGGTCAGGTGAAGGACAGGCCTGTCTGGCAAGCGCAATGCGCCGTATCTCCAACAATGCGACAGGCAGGACAGGCTGCTTCGACTCACCGCATGGAACCGCTTGCAATTCCACGACCATATTCATTATTCGCTAGTTAGCTTGTCTGCTTGTCTGAAATTAGGGCGTAAAAAAATAGCGAAATGGAAACGTGAGCATCTGTATCCGGTTTTATTTATGGGAGGCCAATTCCTATGCGCCTGACGTCATACGAGGAAAAAAGAAAGGAACTGGAAAACAAACGCATGAAATGATAAACCTAGCGTACTAGGTTCTGAACAGCTGGGGCAACTGCTCCTGCGAGTGGAAAATAACAGTGCGTTTAGCGTTTAGACGTATTGTTCTTGAATGCGCGAAAATGTAGGCCAAGTATCTGATACATTTTTCTTTCGCCACAGATGAGCGCGTCCGCACGAATAAATTATTTACAGGGCTTTGGATGCAGCTCATGCAAATGTTTGCACGGGTGCGATGACAGCAGGCCCAGTCAGCGGTGAGGTTTTGACAAAACGACACGAGAGCGTCGCAACTTGAGATATCCTAGCAGCGGACCGAGTCGAGAAGAAGAGAGAGAGCGTAAAGGGCATGTGTCAGGTTCTTGGTCACTTGTTGCACATATCTTAGCTTCTACAGCCTTTTATTTTGTTAACCTTCCTCAAAATTTCTGCTCCATAGTGTAATCGCTTAATCGCTCCATAGTGTTCTCGCTTAACACTTTTTCACAAAATTTACCATCATCCGTTGCTTCATGACGATTTCTTTCAATCACCAACGGTGGTCTTTCCACGCCATGAACATCCTTTCAAGATCAAGCGCATCATTTGCCGCACTTCATCTTTTGCGAAATCATTCATACACAAAACAATTATTGAGTGGAACCAGCTGCCTGCTTCAATCGCACCTGAAATGAATTCATCTAAATTTCATGAACTTCTAAAAAATGAATGCGATGAGTAGCCTTTTTTCTAGTTTTGTTCCGTTACCGCAATGTGTTTGATTCTTAATATTTTTTTGTTCTGTTTACTATGTTGCATTTTTCCATTATGTCTCATTGAGTGTTGCTGTTCTGCTATTTTATTCTTGTTACCTATTCCTTGAATACGCTTCTCTAGATGTTTATTGAATTTTGTCATCCCCCTATGTAATACCCTCGTTGTGAGGGCCTTTAGGGGTTTCTTGAAATAAATAAAAAATAAATACTGGCTCAGCGCAATGATTCTATAAACTCATCTTCAATGGTATCGTAAGCTGCCAGTTGACGAAAATTAGAAGGCAGCGACCAAAAAAAGAAAGATGGAATGACGCTTTGGCTCCCCCACGGGAGACTTTTATTGTTCACAAAATTAGAAGACACCCACAAAAAAAAAAAAAAGAAAGATGGAATGACGTTTCGGCTTCCCAACGGAAGCCTTGTTCACAATTTCATAATTCTTTAATTGTTCATAATTTATTGAGTTCACAATGAACTCATTGTGAACAAGCCTCTCGTGGGGGAGCCGAAACGTGATTACATCTTTCTTGTTTTGGTCGGTGCCTTCCAATTTTCGTTATGTAGCATCCCGACCAGACGGGAATCCGTCAGACCCTTGACGTTAAGCTGCAAGTTATGATTTGCGGATGTTCGCCGCATGCGCTGCAACCCATCTTTACCCACCTCGAAATTTCTTTTTTCATTATCTGGGTCACCCTGCGACTACTTGACCTAGATAAATGCACTCCTACACAGCTTCAAGAAGCTTGTTGCTAATCATGAATTCTTGATCCATTGATCAAGACAAAGTGTATTGAAAATGTATTGAGCATCACATTTTATCGCGGCGCGCGGTAAATGACTCAACACAGGAGACCGCGGGACAACAACACCCCTATGTGTAGATGATCAATTTAGGAGCCATCATAGTTTGTGGAAAGTTCTGCAGTGACGCTCAACAGGGCCCATAATTGGTTGTTCGAATATCTGCAATGGCTCACAGAAGAGTGCTATTATGACGACCCGTGGTTGAATCTTGGAATTCTACTAATTAATTCTGCAATTTTACGTGCCAGAACCACGATATGATTATGAGGCTCGCTGTAGTGCAGGAGCCCCGCTTAAATTTGACCAGCTGGGGATCGTCAACGTGCGCCCAATACACCGCTCACCTTTTTTTTTTTTTTTTAGCATTTCGCCCCCGTCGAAGTGCGGCCGTCACGTCCGGGAATTAATCCCGCGTGCCCTCGTGCTTAGTAGCGCATTGCAATTCGACTGGTGGCCTTTGTTGTATACGTGCGAATCACTACCTAAACAGCTATTACAGAGAATTGCAGGCCGACTCTCCCCAGCGTTTCATTTTTCTTTCTTCTTCCTTTTTTTTGGGGGGGGGGGGGGGGGAGGAGGGACAATGCATGCACTTAACTCCCGAACAAACTTGATTCTTTATTGGTCGCATAGCCCTTCAACTTTTCGCCGGTATATTAAAGTGTGGGCAGGCAGCGCTGATGCCGACTGTAAAAGCGCAGCATCTTGCGAGCGATACGGAGAGCTCGCGTTGATTATCGACCATCGTCAGAATAAGTCATTCTTTTCTTAAATGCTGACCCCATCAGCCGCCGAAGCAGAGGTTGACGACTACTTTGTTGCAAATTAGACCTGGCCAAACGGACCCTGTCCTCCCTTTTTATCTTTGTCTCCCCCTTCCGCGATGAAAGCTTTGGATAACAATTCGGATTTTCTGTTCCGGTTGACCTACTTGCCTTTATTGTTTTGCCCATTTCTCCCAGCTTCATGTTGCGTAAACTCTTACGGTGAAAGTGATAGAAAAACAAAACAAAACAAAAAAAGCATGGCATATACCATGCTGCCAGTGCAGAAAGACACTACGGCATCAAGAACGTGCTAACAGAGCCGTGCGATCTGCCCAAGATAGCGGCCGATGCGTTTTGATTCCGCTTTCAGTAAGTGACGCAGACTCAATGCTTCTCGCGATGACGCACGAGCGCATGCAGTTTTGTCGATAAACTTTTGCGGTGTCGTAAAACTCTCGCCTACGTTACTCGAACCCCGTCAATGTGTCAGAGACAAACCCTGACTTTCAGCTCTGTCCTCTATACCTGAACAACAGGGATACGAACAAGCCGTGCGGGGTCGACTGCAGCGCCGAAAAACAGCGTTTACAAAGTCGTATTCATGTCTACCTCAGGTGGTCAACAGCACCGCGTGTGACACCTGTTGCTGCAGCAGGACAAAAGCTGCGCTCTGTTTCAGCCCACTTTCCATACAGCGCAGATAGTCAAGCACTTTGAGCCGCGCTGGGCATCCGACGCAAACAATAGCTTAGCCGCGGCAGAGTGTCTGAGGAACGCGCGTCCTCGGCGGTCGTCTTCGCCGAAGACTGGAAACTCCCCATTTCACTTGCATTCGTGTCCTACGGGGAAAGTGTTTGTCAGTATCGCCTGCTGCTCCTGATTCTGCCGTGCGCCCTCTGCGTTCTTGTTCTTTACGATCAGCTTAACGCCGCGGCCATGCGTGCTCGATCGCTCTTGCGACATCCTTTACCCTTGCGCGATGTGGTGAAGCTTATGTCAATGACCCCGACTTCGCCCACGGGGTCTCGTCCACGCACTGTCAGTGAGTCCTGCCGCAGCGTTCCTTGTACACGGTGAAGTGCGGATGAGAGCTCGCGCCCTCCTGACCGCCGCTTGATCGGTCAACCAAGCGCAAGCCCGTCTCCGCACTTCTGCTTACCGTGCAGGGAAGCCAACGGGAATCACACGTGCGGATTGGTTCCGCCCTTCCTTTCCTCCTTGCTCTCTCCCTCTCTACGAGACGTTCAACTTATGCCGGCGGATGAGCTTTCAGATTGTCATGTACCGTATTTCACCCCCTTATAGAGGCAGCAAGCATGCGAAGAACTAAAATGTGCGACGAAACGCTTTATGGCTGCCCGGCTCGGTAATCATTGCTTGTTTAGCCCATGGTATTTAATCTTGTGCTCTTATACGTGCACATAGTTTTTAACAACCGCGGTATTGTGCTTTTCATATTTTTTGGGCGGTACACCGATTTGTTCCTTGGTGCTAGTCAGTAAAGTAATAGATAATTGTAGAGGATCACTTAAAGAAAACTTTTAAACGTCGCACGAAACAGCGGCAGCTGGTCTGAAGACAGTGACGACAACGGTAAATGCAATATGACAGTGACGGCACAGTGAGAAGGATGGGTCACACTACTAAATAAAATTTTGGGTGAAGACAATTCTTAGTTGTTTTTTTTTGTGATTACTGCCATAACAAGACGCTGAGTTTTGACACGTCATGGACAAAACATCGAAAGCCGTGAGAGCCCTTGTCAGCCATTTATGCCGCTGTACAAAGATGTCTTCGACTGGACCATTGTCAATGGGGGTTCCTCACTTGCAAGGGCGAACACAGGGTGTCATTCTTCAGGTGTAATTCTTGTAACACTGGAATGGCGCTGCTGTAACCACGCGTCTGCTGTGAAAGCACTGGAACGTTGCCTGCCGATGTGCCCTTGCGTGTTTTTTTTTTTTTTGTGCACTGCCTTGGAAAGTAAGCCGACAGTATGTAATCATTGGCGCCACACGCCAGTGTGACGAAATTGCTAGCACAATACGTTCTTTTGATGTCATATTTCTTGTACCTTTCCTGTAGCGCATTTTTTATTTTTAGTGCTTTACTGCTTGGAATACGAACCCGCGGCTTCTCATGAATACTCCGACAAGCGAACAGCATTTGTTAATAAACGTTCTATCTAGCAACTGTTGCTATTATTATTATTATTATTATTATTATTATTATTATTATTATTATTATTATTATTATTATTATTATTATTATTATTATTATTATTATTGTTATTATTATTTGGATGCGATAGGCACGCAGTGTGGAACCGAATGGCGCACGCAGAGAGAAATTGCGCAGCAAAACTAACGTATTTCGTCGAAACATACTGAGCATAGAACTCGCGAGGAAAGATCGCTTTTGTAGCGTATAGAGCCTCCCAGTATAGGGACGAAGAATGCAGAAAGCAAGACGGGGGCAGTGTCAGCGAAAGACCTAGCGTCGTTTCGCATCCTTTGTGTATTGTCCACTTCGAGGAAGTGCGCGTCGCAACACTCGTGCACCATCTAGGCTAGAAAAAAACAAGCCCGGGAAATTGTAGCTTTGTCGCTAGCCGCTGCGCGGTGCGGCGGCGAGGCTTTCGTTCTTGACGATACGCTCGCCGTCCTTTCGCTTCAGTCCGCCGTGGGGGGCTTTGGCGTTGCGCTGCTAAGCCCGAAGGCGCGGGATGAAATTCCGGCCACGGCGGCCGAATTTCGATGGGGGTGAACAGGCCCGTGCATTGGCTGCACGTCAAAGAACCCCAGGTGATCGAAATTAATCCGGATTCCCCCACTACGGCGCGCCTAGTAACAGAACCGTGGTGTTGGCTTGGTCATGAGCTAATCACGTTCAAATCTTAATAACGTCTTAAAGGTACTTGATTCTGATTCTGTCCCGCCTGTCACAGATGGGTACTGTCTTAACCGTTTTGTATGTATAGAAAATGTTGCACGAAATGAAACTGCACTTCCCCCTAATAGAACTGCACGTTGTTTCCACGACGTGCGAGACGTCTTGTTGTCGTCGCTGTCGTAGTCGTTGTCGTCATCGGTCTAAGAGCGGATGTATTGCACGGAACGAACAGTATAAATAACAGTAAAATTAAACCTGAATTATATAATTTACTCTGAACTGGTAAAATGTCCCCAACAGGAGCATGCGTTGTAAGCCAGAAAGGACGCGTGGTGACGCCATTTCAATGTTCCCGATCTGGCTCCTCGTGACGTCACATATTTTAATGGCATTCGCTGAGGTCTATAGCTAATGTGTGCCGAAAAGCGAGTATTGCACTGGGTTGCACTGCATTCTGAAGGAGCCATAGACTCGACATAGCCAGTTTTGAGAACATTGTATGCTCAGAAACTGCCCAAACAAACTACTCTAGAATTTATTTAGTCACACTGACGTATCGGCGTTGCTACCTTGCTACGATATTTCAAAAATAAAAATAAAGAATAAATAAAAAGGGGGACACGTCGGCTTACACTCAATTCGCTAGGTAGTCAACATTATCTCGCCAAATGAAAGCAAATGGTCTTCGAAGAGTGCCTATGTAAACCGATTTAATGTTGCTCTATAGTGGTCCCTCTATTAATGTAATTTTAGTGACTCTTCAACGCAATAATGATATCAAAACGACATGACCCTTAAGCCGAAAATTGGACAATGACGTGACAAAGCAGGAGAAGCTAGCTGTCGATGGCTCCTCATGGCGACTGAACTAGTTATCTATGTCTCTCTCTCTAGCTCTCTCTCTCTCTCTCTCTCACAAGCACACACACACACACACACACACACACACACACACACACACACACACACACACACACACACACACACACACACACACACACACACACACACGCGCGCGCGCGCGCGCTCGCACACGCACACACACGAAAAGAAAACGCCACCCTTACTACGAGAATAAGAGAATAACCAAGAAAGGCGCAAAAAAGAAGGAGAGACGAGACGAACGGCGACGACGGCTCTTGCAGTTCTAGCACCAGATCGCCGGGACGTCATAGATCATGACGTCCAAGATCTTTATGCATCATGACGTCTGCCAAGATCTATGGTTACTTGTTTATCAGTAAAAGTGGACCACATTGTATTCGATAGGAACCAAAGAGTGAACAAGACAAGTTTCGGGAACTTTCCCTGCTGAGCCAATGCGGTCCCATGTGAGGAAAGAAATAGCACTGAAATACGTCATGTGTCACTAACGTTGCGTCGCTGCGAGTTCACCGCGAAATAATAATAATAAAAAAAAGGAAATTGAGCTTTGACCTGAATTTCCTCTTCTGATAATGGAGATAGATCGGCGAAATTAACAACATTAGAGTTTTCGAAGAATACTTGATCAGGTTAATGTGATTTGGCGTTTCTCTTTAGTGTCGTCAAGCACTACGATGCTGCTGTTGCTCTTTCATCGACACGTGCGCATACTTCACAAGCCTAATGTACCGCCTGTTGTATATTTGTTCTTTTTTTTTCGTCGAATGTTTTTTTTTCTTTTTTCTTTGCAAGCCTCTAAGCTAACGTTACCAGGAGCCATCAGAAATTTCAGTTCCAGCTGCACACATGTGGCAGCTCGGTTAAACTAGTCAGTCTAAGGCCATGACAGGTCAGGGTCGCGCACGTTAGCTTGTGGCTCCGACAAGTTGCGTGCGTTCGCAGTGTTGGCAGAAAAGCTCACTGCTCGAACATTTCTGGCCCACGGTTGCCATCAAGTTGAACCAAATTGACGAAATAAAGTTGTTTCCTCCCCCCCCCCCCTTGATGCACACAATTTCGCCAAATGCGCCATCCGTGAGGATTCAATATTGGCTTCTCAACTTTCAAGCGCTCACTTTATACGAAACCCTGTCACATGGGATCCGCCGCCATATGCACACACTGTGGAGGACATGCTGGCGCAGAGCACTTACTACGTGAGAGCCCTCCTCCTCCTCATTTTATCCCTCTTCACATCAACTCGCCTCACTATTGGGTTCTACATGCACTTTGAAGAGCACAAAATAAAGTGTTTCTCTCTCTTTCACCCTGAACAATCTCGCGCTTGAAATGATGCACAATAAATATCAACACTAACTTGCCTTACTCTAATGAGTAATTTTTTCAAAACTCGATTTGCATTTATTTCTCGGCAAAACAGTTGCCTTTTAGTGGAAAAAATGAAGGTGAACGTTTACTTTTTATGAATTTTGTGCCCAAACCGCACTGCCGCAGAATTAGTATGACGTGACACATTTCAAAGTATTTTCGCATCTTCGGGAGTTATAGCTCGGAAATAGAAATCGAATAGTTATTAGGACAGATCAGTATCAGTATTAGCTCCTTTATAATGTGGCTGTCGTCGACGTTGCCGGTGAAATCTCCCCGACGCACTAACATTATATTTCATCGCAGAAGCAATGAAAGCTGCGAAGTGTTTATTCTCGCAGTCGTCAAACCGAATGGATTTCGACATTGAACTTGAGAGACTTCGTGCCATTCGACGGTGTGCAAAGCGACGATACAGAAGCACTAAATCAATTTATGACCTCAGAGACGCAGGACGCATTCAGAACAAAGTTCATCGTCGCATACACAAACTAGAGATTGAGCGATGGAAGACATTCTGTGAATTACTGGACCCTCGCAAGCCGCTTTCACATATCTGGGGAACAGTTCGTGGCCTTCGTTCATCCCCGCAACAGCGACACCCATTCGCAGCTTTGGCCCTCAATCTTGGGCAAACTGAGCTTGGTGTGGCGGAGGAATTCTGTGCGAGAGAGTCAGTGGCAAGCCTGTCAACACCAACATTGATGTAAGTGACCTCCCTGCGGCTCGGGTACCGGAATTGGACGTGTCCTTTACCATGAAAGAACTCGAAGCTGCCCTGGCCATTTCTAAACTATCATCCTCTTCAGGCTCTGACAGCGTCACCTATGCTGCCCTGGGACACCTTGGACAAGAGGCAAGAATAGCGCTTCTGAACAGTTTCAACAGCTCATGGCATAGAGGTACAGTACCCCGCCAATGGAAGTTAAGTCGGCAAATCTCCGTTGGACTTGGCGGCGTATAGCCCTATCGCTCTGGCCAGCTGCATCGGAAAGGTGATGTAAAGGATAGTCCTTGCACGTCTAGAATGGTATCTCGAGCATTACAATATGTACCCCACTTCCATGGCAGGATTTCGTCGGGGTCTTTCCTGAATTGATAGCGTCATTCACCTGACAATGTTTGTGCAACAGGAGTAAAGCCGTAAGCGTATATCAGTTGCGCTCTTTCTCGATGTGAAAGGCGCGTATGACAACGGTGCACATGACACCGTCATCAAGTCCCTGGATACTATTGGATTCAGCGGCCGCATGCTTCGCTGGTTATCCGACTACACAACTCGCCGGTCGCTTTTTGTACAAATAGAAGATGGCCCCACAGCTGAATATTACACTTACTACGGCGTGCCTAAAGCATGAGTACTGAGTCCCACGTTGTTCAATGTGACACTTATTGGACTAGCTGAAGTTTTACCTAAAACAATCTACCTCTCGATATACGCAGATGACATCTGCCTTTGGACTTCTGCGGTCACTCGCCTTCAGGTTCGCGCGCGATTGCAGCGGGCAGAAACTTTGACATCAGCTACCTTCAAACGCAAGGCTTGACTGTATCGACCGAGGAATGTGCATTGATTGCATTCACACGTAAACCTATGACACCATATACAGTCTTCATTAATGGACACACTATCACCTATGGAAAGAGCCATCGATTCTTGGGTGTAATAATCGACCGAAATCCTTCCGGGAGCCCTCATTGCACGTACCTGACGAAAAAAAATATTGTCTGTTGCCTAGGTACTGATATTCATGTGCGGGAAAACATGGGGCACATCTGTACGCTACATACTTCAGTTGCACAGAGCTCTTTTCCTAGGGTATCTATGCTACAGCCTTCCAGTGTTGTTCAGTACGTAAAAGTCAAATATCATTGGAGAGCTTACAGGGCCAAGCATCGCACACGTGTTTAAGACTTCCTTGCTGTGCGTCAACAGCTGCGACAATCGTGCTCGCCAAAGATCATTCCATCCAAACATACGTTGCTGTGGATTGTCTCAGGACGCGTATCCGTCATCTTTCCCACGTTCCCGATCATCACTTGGCGATCTTGCGATCGCAGAGGCCTCGTGCAACGCTTTCTGAAGTTATAATCACCCATACAGACTGTCTTCCATTAGGATACATACCAGCAGCAAGGCCTTCATTGCCCTTGTGGTGTCTCCAACAGCCAAGGTGCGCTTAAGTATTGCGGGTGTAAAGAAGAAGGCCAATTATACCAAAAATAGTTCTGAAACAGATGCCGCTGCTATTAATCAATAAGACATACGGGAACCGAATACACATCTATACCGATGATTCGGTCTCACCTACCATCTCTTCAGGTCCCGTTTCCATTCCGGCTACGAAAACCACAATGAAATCCAAGCTGTCACACCTGACAACATCAACGGCGGCAGAGCTTGCTGCCCTTCGTGCTACTGTCAAATACCTCCTGCAAGAGACACCTCAGAAATGGGTCATCTTTTGCGACTCTAAGGCATCACTTCACAGCCTGCATTTTGCCCTATATCATAGGACTCATGAACAGCTGACATAAGAAATAAAGAAGCCCACCATCAAGTTATCACTAAAGGGCATAAAATTATATTCCAGTGGCTACCTGGACGCCGACGAAGCCACCCGGTTAGCCCATCTGGAAGCCCGACAAATTCCAATCCCCTTATCCAGAACCGGCGCTGCGAGAAAGCTTCATATCGTGGCTAAAACTATGACACAAACACTGGTCTTCTCCCAACCTCCACTGATGTCATCTTCACAGGTTTGATCCATCCTTAAAGCTACAAGTGCCATCGAAAGTTTCCCGCTCTGAGGCGACAGTAGGCGACAGCATTGTAATGGGGGATGCGCCCATGTGCGACTCTTGTGGAAGCATAGATACAATTGAACACATCCTATGTCTCTGTCCCCAGTACGACGTCTAAAGTGAAGCTCTCCGGACAGCGTTGAACCAGCTGGACTCTAGATCATTTTCGGAAATGAAAAGTCTTGGACCTTGGTCGTACGCGTCGATAGCACAGAAAGGCACGAAAGCGTTGTTGAAATACCTCAAGTCAACAGGTCTCGGCAACCCTGTGTAGTCTCGGTGAGAACCTTTATATGTGCGCGAAATTGTGCTATCTCTATCTCCTCTCGCTCTCTCTTCGTCCCCATACCCCTTCCCCAAGTGCAAGGTAGCAAAGCGGACGTGGTAGCGAACTTCCATGCCTTTCCTCTCTCTATTTCTCTCTCTCTCTCTCTCTCTCTTATAATGTGGAATAGTTCTTAGCTACCAATTAACTAATAACTCATCGCAAACAGACGCAGTCGATATCTCATGAAGTCACGAGGATATATTGCGGGTACTTCAAGCCCTTTTTTCGCCTTTAACTGCTTTCTGGTTTTCTGGCTGACAAAGACTCCGTTCCTAGTCAGACTGATGTCTTTGGTATTCCACAAGTGTAATTTGCCATTTAATCGGAACACTCCTCTTTGCTGTCTTTTAAAGCTCATCGGTTCCCTCGCCATCAAACGTGCTACAGTACAGCGCAATACGCGTGCGCAGTGGTATACCACAATGCCCAAACAGCTGCAGCGACTGATCTGCATTAAGCTAGTTGACTACAGAACATCAACTTCCAGTTTAGTTCAGGAGCTTGACTTTTTCAGCAGACACATGGCAATGTGACAAATCAAGTTACAAACAACGGTGAAACACAGTCGAGCACCTCCAGAAAATTCCCTTCCCAAGGACTTCGAATGTGTATTCAAACGAGCATTCGCAGGTGTCACTAAGCTGTGTCGACAGGAAGTTCCCTCACCCCCCCCCCCCCCCAAAAAAAAAAAGAACATAGAAATAAAAATAAAGCAAGGACAAGCGCAGTCTGAGGATGGCCTAATGTTGACCTTCAAGAAATATACTTGTAGCGCTTTGTGTTCCACGATATTATCAAGCGTACATTGTTTTGCTTTTTTGATGGCGACCGTTTTTCACCGGGTCGTCACTGATATCGGTTTGTCGTTCGCCGCAAGACGCGCCTACTGTATTCAAATCTTCCTCTTTCTATTCCCCCTTTGTCGTACCCCCCAGTGTAGGGTAGCAAACCGAATGCTCGCCTGGTTATCCTCCCTGCCTTTCCTCTCCTTGCTTTTTCCCTCTCTCTCTCTCTCTATCTCTCTCTCTTGAATTTTGTCGCGGATTTTGTGGCGAAAGTGCCGCGCCTTGCGCGCGCACGACGCAAATGTCGAATTGAACATTCTAGAATGTGAGCGAACTCGAGCGATTATTCCGGAATGCACTGCCATTTGTCTATAAACGAACGAAGGAAAACATTTATACCTAGTTACTGATCTACGCAATAAATGAATTCAGAATGCAAATGGTGCCCGAGTCCGTCAATTTTTTTTCATTTTCATTTGCCTTGCTTAAATAACGAACACCGCGGCACCCTATGTCTTCTGGTGGCCTTGGAAGTGTGGAGGAAGCGGACGCCGCGCTATCGTGCGGAAAAGCTCTCTTCCGCGTAGATAGAAGACTCGGTATAGGTCTCCGGGACTCCAGCCGGCGAGACGCGCGACTAAGGTCAAGGAAGCGTATACGCAGCAGACAACGCGAGGTTTGAAAAGACAAAGAAGACAAACAAGAGAGAAAGACGCGATCGAGACGAGCGAGCAAGGTGCGCTTCCACTGTCCGAGCCATTGCCGCTCTTTCGTGCATGAGCTCGCAACGAAGGCAAATCTTGTTTCGACATGCGCCAATTGAGGTGACGAGATGTTATCCCCGTCTAGAGGGTGTTGATAATTTATTCACAACAAAAGCAACGGTTAGAACGATGCACTCAAGTTAAGAAAGCTTCAACTTGGTTAGAGAACCTTGAGAAGTAACACAATCTGCAACAGAGAGAGGACGACACAGGAGCTAAATTAATGATTTCAGTTATAACGAGCGTCGGGGGGACTTAAGTCTGACACTCGCAAATGTACGCGCATTTCCACGCAAGAGAGGGCAACAGAGAACGCGGAGAATTCTTGGTGATGTCACCAAGAATGGGCACTTTATGCATGAGCCAGCCATCCTTGCGACTACGTGACAGAGGATTCAACATCATAAACGACTGTTAGACACAGGTACATTTGATGTTTGTTTTTATGTCTTCTCGACAAGCGCAGTGTATCTGTGTAGATATGCAGTAAAATAAGATGTGTACACGCAATAAAAATCAGTCGCGAGTATCTTTCTTCATCTATCGTTTTGTGCTGCGTTCCAAGCTCCGATAGGATTCCAGCAAGTTCATTCAGACAAGTTTCTGAAGCAGGCGTAATCGGTGTCAGCAGAGTCACTGCCAAGGTCACTGTGATCTAAAAACAATATATTGCTTGTCAGTCTTGTCGCGGCTAGGGTGGCGTTCACGGCATGGAATCCACCAAGTCCATCGACTACTACGTCAGGTTGTAGAATATGAAGGAGAAAGGGTTTGTTAAGCTTAGTTACACGGCTCCAGTACGGGAGCCCACTCTATGCGGAAGCAAGTTAAACGTCTCAGTTCACATCGGGACCCTCTTCCCTCACTCTCGAAAAGTCTCTGCTTTTAATCCCGTCGTCTTCTCTAGGTGAGTCGACTCAGGAGTCTGAAGACTGTCCAGCAGCAAATCGCCATCGTCGACTCCGTTGCGACACCACGCCTATGCTATCCATAACTCGCAGTAACTCCGCCTCGAAATTGGTTTGGAATCTGTGGAAAGAAATCATCCGGCGACACATAGTTCGTTCGTCGTTGCCCCTTCGCTCAGCCTGCCAGGTGAATGGCGGGCTGAGGGTTTTTCGTGGAACCCTGCAACAGCCGGTTTACACGCTGTCTCGACGGCTGGATAAGTTCCGAGGGATGGGTGGAGATTTGACTCGTCTAATTAACTGCGCCTATCCATTCGTTGTCGTGGTTCCGTCCCTTTTATCCTTTTCTCCAGTTTCCAGGTAATGGTGGGGTGAGCGCTTTTAGTCGTTGTCCACGACGAGTTGATGTCTAGATAGGAGGTGCGGTGGTTTGACACGTGGCAAACGTTCAATTAACACCCTTGGTGGTGTTGAGACGTAAAGGTATCTGCTGTGCGAACTTTGCTACGGTGCATATGCAATAAGGTGGGTATGCTGCCATAGAAGGTGTGTGTGCTCAGGACAAAGTTCTTAAATATGAGTGCCACCTCCTCTCCTTCCTCCTGCTCCTCCTTCCACCACGCTCCCCCCTGTTGCGTTTCGCCTACAACGCGCGGTAATGCCGGCGCGGATGCAACGGACGCCGGGGCTTTGTTCAAAGCGGCGGACATTTTGGCCCGTTCGACGCCGCCGCAACGCCTACCCGCCAAGCGTGTCCAGGCGTGTTTCAGTGCCACGTGTCTTCGTATGTGCGTGTGTGTGTGTGTGCCCACGCTTGTCAAAGCGCGGCAGCCGGGGAGCGGAGCTCCCCAAGTGAGGGTTGGCGATGCGTCACTACACTCGGTTCAGCAGGTCTCTCGGCTCGACCGTGCGCGCCGTCGTGGGCTCATGCTCCGCCGTCCCGTGACCTTCATCCCGTGACCTTCATCCCGTGACCTTCCCTTTTGGACCGCGACGCCGAGAGTATAAAAGCAGCTGCCCCCGGACGCCAGGAGAGAGGCTCCGATTTGTACTGTTGAGTTACGTGCTCTCCCGTCTCTCCACTCCGGTCGACCTGACCGGCCGCTCTTTTGCGTTGTTAGAATAAACAAGTTGTTCTGTTACCAGTCTTCTCTTGCTTTGCCGGGACCTTCGGATGCTTCCAGTACCCCAGGCCGCCAGGCCAACGCTACCCTTGGGGCTTGCGACCCACTTGCAATAACGGGCGTCAGCACCGAGACCCTATCAACTCGTGCCAGCGGTGCGATTCTAACACCCCCCCCCCGCCCCCCCGCCCCCCCGCCCCCCCGCGCCCCCGCGCCCGTCTGCGAGATTTTTACGAATTTTAATGTTACAGGTTGGCAGCTATACCTCATGCACAAGCTTACCTTCCTCGATCGACAGAAGTGTTGACCCTTGACTTAATATGAACGTTCCGAGCGTGTCCATGGCAGTACACGTTAACGCAAGAAAGGTTCAAATTACATCTTATCTTGGTTAACAGAAACGTGCCAATATTTCAGTGCAGTTGTGATATGAAAAATTTATCTTGTCATTGCTTCTTCTTAGTAGACATCAATCCCTATTCGCGACCATCCAACGGACGGCCTACAGTTAATCGCCAGCCAGTAACGAAACAATACAGCTCCGCCATAGAGTGTGCGGCTATACAGATCTGTTTTTCCCCAACATTCAGACGACAAACAGACGACCGTCGTTAATGGTTAAAAAAAGTCCCTTCCCCCCCCTCCGTAATGACACAAGACGCCAGAAAGCGCTATGGTGAGGCACTCCTGGAGTGGTTGCTTCCGTGAATACAGCAGAGAATGGTTTGTTTGCAGTGCTCCTTTAGTATAATATTTTTATCATCATCTCCCTGTCTCTTCACACCGCGAGTTAAGCCGGTTTGTGATGGTGAAAAAAAAATGCTCATTGCCACAGTTGCCCTTCAGCACGCTAACTACTACCACTACCAGCATCCTTCGCGGACAGCAGCGGTGGCGTAGTGAAAGTCGTCGTGACATCGGTCTCTATATTGCAAGTAAGACACGATAAACTTCAGGTGTATGGACGAGGTAAGAGTGAAGCGTGACGCGTCATTATTCAGCTAGAATGTTACAATGGTGTATTGCATGAAGCAGAAACAACAGGACGGCAAGATACAGGGACGAGCGCTCGTCTCATTCCTGTTGCCACCCTGCTGTGTCTACTTCGCGCAATACATGCTTGTAACGCAGTGGAGTGTTCCAACCAGCCCGATATGCTACCCTTCGGCAAGCACACAGGATGTGCCCGTGAACAGGTATTCACTATTCGATCTGGTCATCCGCGGACACCGCACGTAAATCAACACCCCGAGAAAAATTGATTCCACTGCTGTGTCTCTGCATTGGAATGCCTATATCGCAAAGAGCGACGTCTTGTTTTCCCACGCACATTGGTCAATCGAGAGAAAGCTTTGTTATACAGGGCGTAATGGTCGACTTGAAGGTACGCTCTAGCAATATAAATGTAAGGATTATAAAAGGGAGGGGACTAGGAATAAATTAAGCCATAGTCCGGTAAACTGGACGATCATGATCCCATGCCGGAAAAAGAAAACAAAAGGTGCAGAGAGAAACCCTGACCTCGTATAACATTGTACCTTGTCAGAGTGGCTCATTCGTTTTGAGGACATTTGATCGCTGCACAGCTATGTTCGTCTGAGCCAGAGTGCCCGCGGAAGTTCAACAAAGGGTTCTTACTGGCGTGAAATACCTGCGTTGCCGTCAGAAGGGCTCTGCACGTCGTCAGTACGGCGGCACAGCCAGCTGGAGACTGGCACACGTAACAGGATCTGGCACACTTAGTGCGACTCGGCGATGGAATGACCCTATACCCTTATGTTTCAGCCCTGCCCGAGTATGAAGAGATATCTCTCTCTCAATGCACGCGTCTGCAGCTGTGCCGAAACATGGAACAGACGTTCGTGCACAGAGATTGCGTACGACGGCCTTTGTTTTTTTTTTCTCCCCACCGAGCGAAAAAAAAAAAAAGAAAGTGTTGCGAAACACTCGGGGCTATAGGAAAGCGCGGTGTGCAAACGAGGAACCGGAACATTTTCAACTTTAAACATGACCTGGTCGGTGCACGCGTGAACGTCGTAAATACAGGGTCATCATCTGTTCTCGCTAAACGACGCGGGAAAGACAATTCGCAGCGGAACGAGCGCGAGGCAACGAGGAACATCGCGGACGAAAACAACACGCGAAACGAGGAATCGCTTGCGAACGAGCGTGTATACGCACCTGGGGGCACACGGGGGGGGAGTTCAAGGCCGCAGCAGCGCCACAGCTCGTCCACGCAACGGTCAGCTGACCCCCTCGCGCTATATGTCGACGTTGACGGGCGGCGTGAAATGTTTTTTTCTAGGAGGTTAACACCGAGTTCACCTCGGAGGACGCCCCACCCCTGCTGGGCTGCCCCGTGTGGCGATCTGCGCTGCGCAGCAGGAACAGCCGACTCTCTCGAAGAGCCAACCGCTGTAGGCGGCACGTAGCTGCTGCATCCACTCGCACAAGCAAGCTGGCGTGTGCGCGCGCGCGCGCTCGAGTCCGCCGCACTCGGTTGCGTCCGGACGGCGTTCGGCGATGGAGGCGACGCGCAACGCGCGCAGCGGCAAACCGTCGCGAGCTGCCAGCCATTGTCTCGCCGCGCGGTCCCTGACAGGGACGACGCCGAGGCAGACCACGAGGACGCCGAGCCACTGGCTGGTTGGGCTGGCTGGCTCGTGCCTGTTCGCGACGCCCGCAGGTCGGGAGGGGGTGGGGGCCGGGGGAGAGTGATTAATGCGCCTTTCGCCAGGCCCGTTGTTTGCCTTTTCCTCGTCGCGAGAAGTGAGCTTCTATACTTCAACCGGCAATCTCTGCCAAGTAAGCGGCTCATTAGCGGCCGCTAGCGCTGCTACCGGCGGCGAAGACGGGCAGGCTTGTTCGTTGATTGACGCCCCGCAACCGCCCGGGGCGATTGACGTAGCCCGTTGCCGTGCGGGACGAACCGAATTGCAGTGCGGAGTTCGCAGAACTCAACGATAGCGAGATGACGACGCCGATGACTGGCCTTTCAAATAAAGTTTGTCGCTGAGACGACGTCTTCTTGGACCGCCAACGGTTCGGCCGCACGCTGCGACGATACCGGCTCCCGGCGAGTTGCTTTCCCTGCGTGCGTGCGTCACGTGGTAAAAGCGCCTCGTCCTCTCGAGGGAATCGTTTGAAGCGTCACTTCGACGTTTGCTACTCCATGCGGCTCCTTTCTTGCCCATACGCAGCTGTTTCTTTGCTTTCCCGCTGTCGTCTTTACATCCCCGACCACAGTGCAGGGCAGCAAACCGGAAACTCGCCTCTGGTTGAACTCCCTGCCTTTCCCCTCTCTCTCTCGCTCTGCTTTACCGCTTTTATCCCTTTTTCTACCTCACTGCGAGTGCGTTGGGTCAGGCCCACTGCGCATGACTATACCCGCAACTGCCCCAATACTGATCGGGCCACACACCCCAAAACATCTGTAACTGCTATGGTCAAACGTTGAACAGGTCTTGAAGTGCACTGGCACACACACAAAGGGTTACAGAAAGGCAGACAGGACTGCGCTCCCTGTCGGCGCACGCACACGCCTCTTGCGTGTGCGCCGGTGCGCTTTAAGATCTGTTCAACATGAACATTGAACAACTAGCCCGACGCGCCATCTTATTGTTATGGGCTATGTCGGCTAGGGCTACGGTTTGCAGGGTTCTACAGCTCGTAACAGCATTCTGAATTCCCGAAGGGACCGAGCAGAAAGTAACTTAGACATTGACTTGGACTGCACCGCTGGAGAGGCTGACGCTGCGCTCGGCATGACGTACGTCGTGGCGTACGTGCTCTATAAATGTGTTCCGCTGGCATGGCGTTAGGCAAACGTATACCCTTGGGCTACATATAGTCCCTCTCGCTTGGACCAGAGTTATGGCTTGCAGTATATGTAAATAAATAAATAAATAAATAAATAAATAAATAAATAAAAATGAATTTGCTATTAGTTGCGCAGACGATGCACAGGTACTTCAGGTGGTAATAGTAATCGTCCGCCTTCCAGAAATGCCGCAGGTTCATCGGATTACGCTGCCTCGTCAGCACCACACTTTATGACTCCGCAATGTGACGACACGCGCTTGCAGCCATTTCGGTGCGCGCACACATAGTTTTTTTTTCTTCTAATGTTCAGTACATGCATTCCGGAAGGTATACGATTAAACAGACAGTGAAGCCACAGAAATCACGGGGGATATTTCATTACTATGTTTAATGGACATTTAGAAATAATCAGGTGAAAAGAAAGTGGAAGTCGACGAAAAGATGACTTGCCGTACGTGGGTGATCAAGCCC
This sequence comes from Dermacentor andersoni, assembly GCF_023375885.2. NCBI lineage: Eukaryota > Metazoa > Arthropoda > Arachnida > Ixodida > Ixodidae > Dermacentor > Dermacentor andersoni. Next base: position 76,132,437 of record NC_092819.1, read on the forward strand.
ACATCGTCCGCAGGTGGTGCTTCACCAATGAAGCAATCGCCGCGCCAGCCTTCCGCTCACTGTCTTGCGGACGCCTACGGTTGGAAGGGCTTAGCAAGCGCACACCTTAGTCGAGACAAAGAAGTAGGCGCAAGACAAACGTGTCTACTTCCTTGCCCCGACTAAGGCTTGTCCAACTTGCAAGTACAAACAAACTAGCCCCCGCGACACATTCTGTTAAGGTTAAAAAGACGTTCAACGCCCGCTGCCTTGGCCGCCAGCGGCATTGGCTAACGCTTCCGAGGCTATTCTTGTACGCAAACACAAATACCGAAATCTGAAGCAGCAGAAGCTTGATGTGGGCGAGTTGGTTTTGCATAATTGAAGAAAAGAGCGTTACGAAGGCGCGGACTAAAAGAAGAACATGTACGACGGACAAGGCGCTACTTCCAACTAAATGTTTTTTTGAAGAAACAGGATTTTAAATAGATACAACCTAGAATGGCCCATCGTGACGTCACGACCTCCCTATCTCATTAGAAAAGCTACCTCTTTTTCGGTAAGCGTCACTGAAGGGCAGCTCATGCACGTGCCCTCGGCCTTTGCAATGTAGAAAGCTTCTAATATCTCCCGTTCTAGTCTATCTCTAGACCAGGTTTCTGGCAGGGTCTAGAGATAGACTAGAACGGGACATATTAGAAGCTTTCTATTGTCCGCGCCCGCCAGTATATCGTGAAATGAAAACACGTATGCAGCTGCACTCAAATTTTGCATTAGGGAGTACAGTAACCGGCGGTGAATTTTTGTTGTGTGTGGAATCCTATATGTTTCACATTGGATTATTGGATATGGGAGTTATGGGGCATATGGATTTTTCAATCGGGATGTATAGAAGCTGATTCCGCATGACTCAGAATGGGACATCAACAAAGAGCAAGAGAATTGCTACTCAAAAAAAAATTCGGCAGAACTAATCTCACGAAGAATGTCGACGTTGATGCGATTATCATCGACGCAATGTAGCGATACACCGTATATTGCCGCCGCAGACACCCATGAGGCGTGTTTGCAGCCGGGTTCCAGCTCTCTCACGCTTCCCACTGAGCACGCTGTGCCACCTAGCGGTGCCACCGCGAAGCCCGTGCTTGGCTCGTGTGTCAATGTCTATTCAGATAAGGTTGTCCGAATACATACGACGCGGATTAGATTCCGTCCAGCGCCAGAGCAATATTTATATATCTTTTTTGTCATTGATTAGCGGCAAATACCCAGCGACACATGTTGGCGTCAAAGATGCCCATGGAAGAGCGGAACATACCCAGTGGCAGATATTCAGTAACGCAAGTGAGCGTGAAAGATGTTCATTGAAGAGCGGCGCATACATAGTGAGGCATATCAAGTGAGTCAAGTTTGTCCGACGGTTGGTCTGGAAGCACAGCAGCCGATGCTGTACCCGTTAGACCATGGACTACCCTGTGACCCAATTTGGCGGTAAAACGGTCAGATAGAAAGTTGGTCACCTGAAAGTGCGTGAAGTTCTCAAAGGATGCTGATCGCATTAGAAGAAACAAAAAAAGAAGAGCGGGGAAGAAGGGGGTTTTCACGTTGCGCTTGAGTGGGATTTATGGGGCAGCATTTGCGCGTTTGGCGCGCTCTCTACCTTCACGGTGTGATCCTTGGGTGCCTTTGATTTCTTTTTCCCCCACTGCCAGGACTTCCAGAGGCGCAGCTTTCAGCCAATGAGCTTTGGCGAAGCAGCGTCTGGGTCAACTCTTGGAAGCCCTGGACGACAAGTCAAAAATTAAAAAAAAAATGAGAAGAATAACGGAGCACAAGAACTATGCAAGAGAGTGCAGTAATGTCGCCGAACATTCAGAAGACGCCAAACTCAAGATAGCTTTCGAATGAACGACAATTCCAGTCTCCTGCGGGCCTTCTGAGCCGAACTGTTGCATGCAACACAGGTATATAAACTTGTTGATTTAATAACAAATCAAGAAGAATGTCAAAATGGGGCGATATTACATCGCAATAAAAGCGCCATCTGACGGAACAGAGGTTAGCACATGCAACGGGCTGCAGGCACAAATACACCGACCACGACTGGAGTGTGTCGAGCTGTTGTCCCTATCTTCAGTTTTAGTGGCGTTCCAATGAAGTCACTCTTTGGGAAGAATTATCTGTTGACGTGGATCAGCTCTCACACGCGAAGTGTGACCCTGCAGCCGCATTCAACGATGTTCTTGGAGAGCCGAAGGCGTTTCCTGAGGTGTTCACAGTGGTACTCCCAGTGTAGAGACGGCTGTCGATGCCGTACATATATTGGCTGGCCTGAACATCCGAGATAGCGTATTCGCATGCGAAGTGCGCGCGGTCGATTACGGACAGGCGCTGCGCCCCGAACAAACGTGTCGACATAGCAAGATATACGACGGCTGTCCACCCTAACGAGGCGACGTAAGTCCAACCCCTCTTCCTTCTTAACCACGCAGCCATGTGCCTCAGCGTATTCCGATGCAAAGAGCGCTTGGCTGCGTTGGGACAGACGCACTTGGTTGTCTCCAAAGGATGCAGGCACGACGAAGGGTTGAACGGAAGCACCATACGGTGACGCATGTCATGGTTAACGAGTGATGGATGACGGCGCGCAGGAGGTGCGGACAGCGGGACGGCTCGCAACAGTGAGCGCACGCAGCAGCTTTTCGGCGATCAGGGTGGAAATGAAAGACAAGAAAACGAAAACAAAAGGAACACGCTGTCGACGAAAACAAATGGACCGCTCCGCGTCGGAACGTTGTCTTTGTTCTCTTTTCTTTCTTTCTTTTGTCGCTGTTGTGCCCCAAAAAACGATGAAGCACGGCGACGGGCAGATAGGGAACACCCCCTGCGTGGCCTTGCCTATAGTCTTGAAGAGCACGCCGTCTGAAAGACGTGCTCTTTGAGCGACTCGTCGAGACAAACAAGGTCTTAACCTTGTGCAAGGCGCTTCCGCACTGCTTGAGACGACTCGCGCCGCTGGCTTAATGCATGCACGATTCATCGGTGTAAAGGGGGTTTCGCGCTCTTTTCTCGTGACGTTTGGCTTCGAGCGAGGCGCCAGCTTTTCGGTGATCCACCAGCGGGAGGCGGCGGCCTATGCCGGCCGCCTGTTTTGGACAATTGCGTGTGTTGAAAAGAGTGGTGACGTAGGACACGATCAGCCTTGAGTCAAATTCTTCGCCCTCTAGCGGCGCAAAGACGCGGTGCGTCGTCTCACTCGCAGGCAGTCGACGAATGGACACGGAACGTCTGTCTCAAGACATATCCGACGGGACCACTTAAGAACCTCCGGGAAAGTATTTCTTAGGCTATCATAGATACAAACGATCAGAAATTATCAGGATACAGGAAGCTCACACTCTTCTTCCCTTAAATAATGGATAGTACAACTCCCATTCGAAACTGGAACACAGCCCTTGAGGCAGGGGCGCAGCCAAAGAAGGGCTGGGTGGGTCCCAACGTCCGAACATGGGACACGGCCGCACGTGAGCCCGTATACATATCACCATGCAGCGAGCGCCGTCTTGATTATGATTATGACCTTAAAGTCACTGGCACATACCTACTCAGGTGGATTGACCAAGAGTCGGGAATACTTTAGATATGTGTTAAGGAACTCAATTTAGAAATCAATAATTTTGACGAATCAATTAAAGTGAGTAAAATACAAGACAATTTAGCAAACAACCATTGTAATAGAACACAGAAAAAAAAAGGAAATATGTATATGTATATTTATCAATGAGACAGTGTGGGAAGAGTGAAACGATTAATACGGATATCAATAAAATCGGTTAGATTCACCAATGTATTTTTCTGTGGCAATGCATACGTTCCTGTGTTAGTGTCCAAGCATGGAAGCTCTGCGAGACAGCACCACCGAAGAATTCAATGGCAGGGCGAGCTATCGCATTGTAATTTGCAATCTAATTTTTCTGGGGGTAATAGAAGCACCGGCCGTCCAGTAAGCAATGTTCAATTGTATCTAATGTGTCGCAGAAATGGCACAATGCAGCAATCGCCAGACCAGATCACTGCATTCATAAATGTACGGGTGGGACTCGACATCGCAGTCTGGTTAACGTGACTTCTGCCTGTCTTGTATTACAAGATCGTTCTTAGTCGGCAAGTAATGTATGCAAAAATGCATACTCTACTTATGCATACAAGAATGAAAACGAAATTTAGATTTCACGAGTTCCATAAGCTGCCGAGTACTAACTTAGCACAACTGAAATGTATCGAAAGGCTATATTTAAAAATCCGGATGCGTTTAAAATTCTAAAGAAGTCCAGCGGGTAAAGCCTATTAACAGCCCACCAAGCGTCGTCTCCGTAGCCCAGGGTGTGTGTGTTTGAGCGTGTGGGAGGGGAGGGGGGGAGCAGGATAACAAATAATGAGGGTCCATTTCGCTCATGTAACCCGAACCGGTCGTGCTAGATGGCGCAAGAAGCGCCAACAACGGGTGGTAACCGTGAAGACGCACTGTGGAGAAGCATAAAACGCGTTTGGACTCATAGGAGAAAGTTGAGAAGCAAGAATGAAAGGAAACGGGTGGACCGCTCAGCCTTGCAACTTAGGATAACGTAACAGTTCCACGACAGTGAACAGTTTAAGGTATTAGGGATGATACGCCTGCAACAATTCAGTTGTTTGCTACACTATGTATCAAAGTATAGTCGACGTCTCCCTAAAAGGCAGACGCTGGTGCGCCTTGCGTGGTATTGTTTTTAATTCACCACCGCTGCTGTGACGAAACATCCTATGACGAAATTATGGGAGATGTGTGAAACTTCAGGATGCTAAACATTGCTTCAATGTGCAACGACTTACATTAAGCGCTTGTACAGTACATTCGATCGGTTATAATGGGATTTGCATGGCATATGACACACCCGTTGAAGATGTTTCTCTAATTGGACCCTTTATGTTTTCTCAAGTTCTTCCTAAGATTGTCCCTTCATTAGTGCATTTCGGCTATAAAATAGCCAACTTCGTTATCGAACTTGGAATGGAACTGTTCTTAGTCGATTTTTATTGCGCTCGAAAAAACTATTAGTCGGGTTTGAGTTGATTTCGAGTGCTGTTTAAGACAACCTTACCAGCTTTTATACAAACTTCTAAAGCCGAATAACGACATACACATAACAATGCGTGTGCGATGGTTAATTGTACATTAAATGCTGATTTATAAGAGTTGGAAGGCGATTCAAACTGCAGTTTAAGTCGATCAAAGGCAATGCCTTCTTGGGCGAGTTGGGGCTGAGAATGTGGCAGAGTCACTGTGCACGACACTATCTACGTCAGTCCTCACGTGACGGGAGTAGGAAGAACACCGAACTGCTTAATTTTTTATTGCGATAACAATTATGTGGACAATTCAGGCGCATTTTCGCCGTGATGTTCCGTATAAAGTCCTAGGCCGATAACACCGTCGTCGCTAGTCGTATGCTGTATGTGCGCGTGGAATCGTAGCTCCATCTGGTGTAGAGCACTGCATGGGCCCGGGCTTAGCCCGACCAGCGGGCCGGGCTCGGGTCGGCTAAGCTATCTCTATTGCGGGCCCGGGCCTGGCTCAGGCCAGGGAGCTTCGGGCTCGGGTCGGGCCTGAGCATCGGTCAGGCCCCTAGTATAGCTGGCTATGCTATAGGTGACTTTTCAACACTACCTACTACTATACGTAGGAAAAACTTTATTTCGTCAGCGTTAGGTGGGGCGATTAGGCGTGTTTTCTTCAGCCGGGGCAGATGGCGCTCAATCGATATTTGATGGCAACTTCTTCCGCTCGTTCTATGGCCTGGAGTTGGGTGTGCAGGTTAGAACTGCGTAGCATCGCCTCCCATGCTTCAGCTGAGGGAGAGGTCGTCAAGTTAGGAGGAGGATTGTCCTTCGCGCAGTTTCATATTATGTGATGAGTGTTGCTAGTTCTCCATAGCATCTGCAATGTGGGCTCAGCCGTGTGAACAGCCACGCACAGCCTGTGCTACGGCCGAGGAGAAACGCGCTTACATCTTCCTCTTCCTAGTGCGCTCAATTTGCCCCCCCCCCCCCCCCCCCCCCATTTCCCGCCGCTATCTTTTGATCGTGACTTCCAATATCGCGCACGCTGGAGGACGGCGCAACTATTTGGCAAATGTAGCAGTGGATTTCTTATCGCATGTTAACGCACGAGTATAATGAGTTGGATATGTTCTCTTTCTTTCAATTTTACCTGTTTCTTTATCAGCAACAATGCCAGATCAAGTCCCGAAAAAGTCGAAACTATCCCCAGAAAAAGTCCTGTGCCGCGGATGGTTACATATCTTAACAATTACCGAAATTTGGACCATATATACTTCGCTTACGCTCAAGAGCCCCGGTCTCGGGCCCGGGCGGGGCACGGGCCAGGTTTGAAACTATCGAGTCGGACTCGGGCGGGCCGTCGCACAGCCCTTTCGGGCTCGGGTCGGGCACGGGCCCCGGCCCGACTCTGCCAACAAGTGCGTACTTTGCACGGCCGCACCTGGTCGCGCGCGTCGTATCTTGAGAGGAATCTGTAGACGGCTCATACCTTTGTGCTCGCTGTTTTCGCCACTCTTGAGTCGAAGCGATAGAAAGCACGAAGGCAGCTTTGCTCGCAGCTGCTGCCGCGTTTGCTCACACAGGTGTTTTGACGGCGAGTGTCCACGGCCATCGAGCGTGGTGTGTTATGTTTGCTCGTGCGCGCTGACACCATGCTTGTTAATTTAGTTAGTAAGCTAATGTTCCCACGTTTATACGGCCGATAAAATTATTATGCTTACTTCGTATCGCTGTCTACTAATTTGCTATCGCAATCGATGCTTCGCCTTTCGGGAGAAACTGCGACTTTTTTTACTACCCCGTTTTGGGCATCGGGTCACATTTTTAGAGCCACACGCACTTTTAGCCACATGAACTTATCTGACGCTTACCCACGGGAATTACTATCTCCTGGATCGACTAAGGAAAGGGACTGCAACTGCACATACTTGATACGGGAAAGTGGGGGGTAACTCGCTAAGAAAGACATTGTCTTTAAAACAGAAACGAATGCTTTTTAGGTTACTGTAAAGGCACGAAGCCATCAGCCTCGGCGGGCAATTCGCTTAAATGGCAACAGTCAATAACGGAAGCAATTAATAACGAAGGACGGTGCGGCGCCACCGAAAAGCGTTCGTTGCGCCCAGCGCAGGGCCGCTGCAGCAGCGTCGTCCGAAGGCGCGTCCTCCATCTCGGCCGTCGGTGGACCGGTGAGGCCCGTCGAATGAATTATGAGCGAAAACTCACGCGCGCGCGCGCTCCGTTGAACTCTCCACGCTCACGTGTCCACTGCATAGCGAATCGGTGAGCGTGTATGCGAGTGACTCTCAGATGCAGCTGGCACTCGTTTGACGGGGGCAGTCAGGTCGTTGCGTGAGCAAATTTACATCGCTTCTTCTTTATCGCCACTATGCCCAAAGTCCTCGTTGTACGTGCCGGGCACGTAGCAGCTGGTCACAACACGTTCCCGAAGGAGTTTATCGATGGAAACGACGCGGCCACCGAGGGCTTTCTGCAACGGGAGCGCGATTCCACTGTGATGGAGACTTATGCAGCATGCTCTGTTAGGTTCGAGAAATAAAGGCTCCTTTTATTTTTTTATTTTATTTACAAATACTGCAGACCCTTTCCGGGTCTAAGAAGAGCAGGGACATCAGTAAGTAGGAAAACAGTACGAAGCATTAAAAATTATTCAAAACAATCGCATCACTGTGAAACGCAAACGCTGTAGAAGTAGTATTAACACAACAAAGAAATGAGAGAGAAAAAAAGAACGCTTAGCTAGTCGGAAATGTAATCTATAAAATCTCGGAAAATGCTATTGCCTCTATGTTTTTTACAAATAAATCAAGTGTCATGCAATTCACTACAATGTTCGGTAATTTGTTCCAATAAAGTAAGCGATAACAAAGATTTAGACGTAAAAAACGTAGATGAACGTCGTATATACGAAGAAAGGTTAAATAGAAAGTAGTGGAAAAGATTAGGTCTTGAAATTTCGCGGGGATTTTCCCGTTTCTCCTAATTTCAGGGAAACAGCCTTTTGTGCGTGGTTTCCGAGAAGCCAGGGTCCATGTAACTAACTTCAAATGTCACTAAGGTAATGGAACGAATGAATGGTCTTGTTCCGCCAAGATGCCAGGCTCAAGAATTATTTTACTGGTGTCATGAGTAGCTTTCATCGCCGCTGTTCCAGCTCTGGATAGTATTGCAGACCATGTTTCAGCGCTTGAAGTTGCTAGAGGAAACAAGTGCCCCGCCTATATGCTATTCCTAGACATACAGCAAGCTTCCGATTCGATTCTGTATAGGGCGATTATTTTGCTCTTGCGGCCGCGGGCATTTCGGGTTGTCTGCTCCGCTTTGTGCGCAACTTTCTATCGGAGCACCAGATGAAAGTGCGTGCCAGACGAAGAACGCTTGAATCCCGCACTGTGAATTGCGGAGTCCCATATAGGCAGCGTTTAAGCGTCGCTTCTGTTTAACATCGTACTCGCCGCTCTTCCAAGTCGCTTGCCTCGGGACAGTGACTCTATTATAGGTATAGCTATATATGCAGATGGTATTGCTCTGCGGATAAGCGGCCCTTCGGACCTTGGTCCGCAGCTTCGTGCAAGCTTGCAGAGAGATCTGAATGCGACGTCGGAGTACTTGGGTGACATTGGCCTACAGATATGAACCGCTAAGTCGGCTGCATTAGCACATCATCATAAGAACCGTGCTACTAGAACATTGAGCCGACTGTACCTTGACGAGACGCCGACAAGCTGGGTGCGACAACACCGTTATTTGGACTTAATTGTGGATAATTACATATCTTGCTGTCCTGCGGGTAAACTTGTAAAGCGCGAATCGCAATCCTTCCTTAAGTATGTGGCCGCGCCTTGCCTGCTAGACGTGCAAGCTGCGACCAAACGATAGCTCTGCAGGTGTACCTGCCATCTGTACTCTCAGGCGTGGTGTATGCGCTACCAGTCCTGATTGTACTGGCTAGTTTGATGACCCAACTGGAACGATGACCCAACTGGAACCCTCCAACTCATGCTTATATTACCTTTTGAGGCGCAGTGTGTTGCATTACTCACCGAAGCACACCAGTTACCGCTGACAGTGCAAGCAGATCAGAGACCTCTGTGTCATATCGAGCGCCTGCACCGCGCATAGAATTCACCGCCCATAGATTCACCGCCCGCTTTCTCGGAACGGAAAAATGGCGACATTATTTATGACCATTTGTGGCAGTCCTGTACGGCCTGTTTCACTTACGCTTCCAGCTCCGAAAGATATCAACACGTATATGCCTCATTTATCTCCAAATCCCTGACATGCACAAAAAGTCTGTTGTGCCTGTTTTTGCAATATTCCAACTAGCTCAGTCACACATGTTCGGAAGGTTTCCAGATTATCCTCAACTATTCACCGATTGTCAAGGCGCCTCTGAAACTTTTTTTCTGCCCTTCGAATCAAGTACGACGAGTGTTTCATATACTACATCCAGCTTCATCAACTGTGGAGCCAGCAGCGATTGACGTTGCACTGAAATGCGTTCAAGATGAGCTATATAGCATCCAGGATTGCCGTTTTTACTGACTCCCGCGCTGTCTTTGCAGACTACAACCAAGTCGCTCTGATTGTTTATTCGTGCGCAGCATAACTGACTCCGCCAATAAAATTGCATCACGTGTTTTACCTCTCATTGCCCAGTGGATACCTTCGCATGTAGGGTTCGGCGGGAAATGAAGATGCTCATCGGTTGGCTTGAACGTACACTCATAACGACTGCGACTGCCCTGACACTTCGCGCAAGCTTGATGAAAGCTCGTCTGCTGGATCTTCTCCGAAGTGCGAAGCACTGACTGCGATAGCAAGTTTTAGCGCTACACTCGAACTTCTGCGACGTTGTTCCGACTTGACGCGGGTCGGACTAATGCGGATGTGACATACACGGGTGCGGACACCGTTAAAAGCTTTAACACGCCGTGCAGGGCCAGTAAAGACATCGCACAGGCTCCGCTACGCTGCGAGTAAAGACTAGTAAAATCACATCGCTATCACGTTTTAGCAGTGATATTGTTTTGAACTTTTAATATTTAATAGTCTAAGAAGACTTAGAATAATGGGCATACGCTGTGAGTGTTCTGCTTCATGACATTTGTTTGCGTACTGCCATTCTCGAAATTCTGAGGAATAATTTAGTCAAGAATGTAAGATCTGGTATAAGCAATTTTAGTGATATAATAGTGTAGCAATACATTCAGTATCAACAGCCCGGCATGTAGTCTGGCATGGTATTTAGCAGGCATAAGCTTAAGCACATGCAGAGCTTCACGGCAATGCCGTCGGCGAAAATTACCTTGGAGTGTCCATATATTTGCTACCGCAATAAAATGTATTACGTTCCACTTACAATCGCCCAAAACTGCTTCACGCGTTTGGGAAACCGTTAACTGGAAAGTCAAATGTAGTTCGTGCCCCACTTCAAGAGTGGAACATTAATCCCCGTATTCAGGAATACATCTTACCTTGAAGCCCATGCCAGTGGCGTAGCCAGTAATTTCGTTCAGGGGGGGGGGGGCTCACATTCCAGCTCGGCCTCCTCGTTATAGAACTTGTCGAGGGATCAAATATATGAATAATAAGTGCATTGCCACTGCCAGAGATGCTCCAAACGATTTCTTGAACGCTACACACTGTCAAGACAAGTTAAATATGTATTTTTCATAAAAGAATATATTCGTATGTCCCAAAAATTATGCCAGAAATAACTTATATCAATGATTCCATGTTTCCTTTTGCCTTTTAAAAAGGACAGGAAATACCACACGAACTTTAGAACTATATCAGTTCGAAACCAGCAAAGCAGTGCATGTCGCTGATATGAAAAATGTAAAGGCGGTGAAATGAACAAGTTGAGGACAAAAATTGTATTGGAACTTTGTCATTCAAGAACCTTGTTTACATTTTCGTACTTAAGCAATGGCCAGGGAGAAGTCCCAATGACGCTGGCCTTTGATCCAATGCATTGCGCAGGAGCAGCCGTCACCGGTCGTCTGTTGTGAGTAATTGCACCAAAGTTATAGTCGCAACAGAGAGCACACATAAAAAGCAGTTCTGCCAGATATACGAAGGCGAGTCAAATCAAAGTGAGCCAATGCGAATATATCATTAACGGGGTACTTTATTTAAAGGTATCAGCCTTTAGACATTGGTTCCCCTGTCTAACGAGTCACGTGATTACCGTCTCATAAAGCTTCCTGTGTTGCTGCTTCAAAAGGTCTGTAACCGACTATTTCACGTTATCGTCTGACAGGAATCTGGTTTCCTTGATCAGGTTCTTCAAGTGCCCGAAAATGTGGAAGTCGCAAGGCGACAGGTCTTGGCTGTATGGCGGTTGTTGCAATGTTTCCCACTTGAACTTTGCCCGTCTTGTGTCAGCCACATCAGCGACGTAGGGGCGAGCATTGTCGTGGAGCAAGGTGACCCCATTCGTCAATTTTCCCCGTCGTTTGTTCTTGATTGCGACAGACAGCCGATCCGGCGTTTCACAATATCGGAAATGATTGATAGTCTCTCCAGCTTCAGGAAATTCGATCAGTAATGGCCCCTGACGATCGAAAAGAAAGTCAACACCTTTCTGGCAGAAATGACGGTATTCGCTTTCTTTGGCGGTGATGAATTGGAATGCTTCCATTATAAGCTTTGCCGTCGTGTTTCAGGCTCGTAGTAGTGGCACCATAACTCGTCCCCAGTCACAATTGCAGACAAGAAGCCGTTTCCCTCATTGTGATACCGGATCAGATGAGTCAAGGCAGTGCCGAACCTCTCCGTCTTCTGGCGCTGGTTCAAAATGTTGGGCATTCATTGCGCACACATGAGCTGATAACCAGTTCATCGACGCTTATCCTCCATTCTTGTCTAATCGGCTCATCAACCTTTGGAATTGTGTTGGGGGCGATTGCACAGTGGCTTTGGCCCGGTCTTGAATCGTCTTTGCAACTTTCACTTCTTTCTTGAAACCGTTTGCTCCAACGCTTCACAGTGGCCAATGAAATGCAATGTTCACCGTAAATGAGAGATACCTGTATGCTACGCGCATGCCTCGCACATAATTAACCGAACCATTATTGCGTGGGTAGGGTTGGCACACTTTCATTTGGCTGGCCCTCGTAAATTAGAAATGCGAAGATACAATAGAATGTACAAATACGAAGATGCAGGTGTGAAACCGGGCTAGTTGGTATTTAACAAGATATTTAAATTTACGTATAAGTCTCCAAAAAACGACAAAGAATGAATGTGTCCAACTCAAGAGGTAAGCTAGAATTCGGGTAACTGTCAAAACTGATCAACAAGGCGAAAATAAGGGATATTCGAAATTATAACGTGAAAAAGACTGAGGAAGCCGTAAAAAATGGACGCAGCATGATATCAGTGAACAGAAAACTTGGCATAGGACAAAGCAAGATGTGTGCACTGAAAGATACGCAGGGTGATATTTTCAGCAATGCCGAAGGTATAGTAAAAGCAGCGGAAGAACTCTATACTGACCTGTACAGGACCCAGAGGAGCCATAATACCTTCATTCGAAGCAGTAATGAACAGGTTGCACAGACTCCTTCTATAACTAGCGATGTGGTTAGAAGCGCCTTGCAAGACACGAAATGGGGAAAAGTGGCAGGAGAAGATGGAATAACAGTCGATTTAATCAAAGATGGAAGAGACATAATGCTTGAAAAGCTAGTGGCTCTCTTTACGAAGTGTCTATCGACTTAAAGGGTCCCAGGGAACAGGAAGAATGCAAACATTATACTAATCCACAAAAGGGGAGACGTTAAAGAATGTAAAAAATTATAGGCCCATTAGCTTACTCACATCATTATATAAAATATTCACCAAGATAATTTCCAATAGGAAAAAGGACACAGAGCAAAGAAAGAACACGAGAGAGCGACACGCACATCACACTGACTTACAACAGTTTAATCATGAGGACGCGAAGGAACGAATAGAAAGGGTGCTACCATACGCAATATGTGAGTGATCGGCAAAAGACTTGCAACATCATTTGCAAGGCTGATAATGACAGCCACGTACCTACAGAGCACACGCAATGTTTGCCATTCGAACCCTGTCAAGATACGCTATTTTCCTAGATGAAAGTGCAATCGAAGGAGAACTGAAGCACGAGCTGTCAAACTTCCTAATGAAATCTGCCTCAATTATTTCACGTGTCAGCTGTGACCTATATTTAGCCGGCACCTCGCTTTCTTCCAAGCAGGGCTTACACTTCTGGTCGCGGCAATGAATACCCGGATGGCCCTGTACCGTGCTGTACACATTGTTATGGTGCTCTCTGGGGCGATCACTTAAGCACCTTCCCCGTCTGTCCCACGTACTTTTTTTCACAAGAGAAAGGAATCACATACACCACGCCAGTGATGCAGGGCACTAAACCCTTCTTGTGTTTCACGGTACAATGGCCATGCCTGCCTTGTGAAGCAAACTTGCAAAGCTTTGTTAGTTTTTCCGGAGCGAAAAAAAAAAATCCACCACAGCACCAGCGCGTTGCCCTAGCCTCTTCAGTTTGTGGGACATATGTATATACGGAAGTACTGCGAGTTTTTTCTTTATACGTAACTGTCACGGCTTGTCGTCCGTTCGCCGTCGGCGCGAAGGCGTCGACGGGGTATACAAGCCGGTTGGTTGTTGTGTACTCAAGCGAACACAGCGAAGGAGTCAGAGTCGGGAGAAAGAAAGAAAAAAAAAAGAAATATTCATCAAGTGACAATGCCACAAAGATTAAAAGAAACGCGAAAGACACACATGCACTTAACACACATGCACTTAATCTAGATCAATGATGAATACAAAAGAAATACAACGAACAATAACAGCAAATATAAAAATTAGCACTACACAAAACATACTTAACGGTGGTCAACTAAACATAGTTCGAAAGAAAACAACTGATGGCATACGCATGGCCGGGCAGCAGCAGCAAGTCCATAAAGCGTGGAGTCGACGGCAGAGCTTTCCCGAAGAACGCTGGCAACCCGATCTCGTTGCGGTGGATGCGATTGCTGGCCTGGGTTTCCCGGGACTCTAGGTCTAACGTCTTCCCTCGAGCAGGTTGAGTTAACTTGCGGGGAACTTGCAGACGTTGGTTTGTCGTCTCTTACGCCAACTAGTAACTCGCAGTTCAGACGCGGCTAGGCGGCCCCAGCTATACTGGAGGGCACTAGCTTCTTGACGTTTTTCAGCTGATTGTAGGCGCGGCTTCCAGGCTCTAGACTGCCTAGCTCGGTCTAAAACCTGCGTTTAAATAACTTCTACTTTCCCTAGTTCCCTGTGGTGAGGAACGGCAGATATCGGTGACGATCCGATGAAGTTCACCCAATCGGATCCCGGCTCCTCCCAAGGTCTTGGCCGCACCCGTTTTAATTTGGGGCGAGGGAACGGATGATTCCTCCCTGCATTTAGAGATCGCGCACTCGTATTGCACCGCGCACTCACACCCTTGAGTCCGTAGCGGGCCTCTATTGTTCGTTCACAAACACAGGAGAAACGACGGCAGCCGGCCATACGGCGCTGTAGGCGCACATACACTGACAGCAATTCATGGACACGGGATTGCACAGGGGCACCACATACACTGCAAGTACTTCGTGGACACAGAATTGCACAGACACCACATACTTAGGAGTATTCTCACCCCCGCTTTCTTAGTAAGCTTCTCATTGCACGCGCGGGGCAGAGAATACACAGGGGTTCCCACGAAAAGCTGTCTGGGCGTCACCGTCGCGCCGACGACTGTTTTGCTCGTCGGTTCCTATTACTACGACCGTTTTGGCGCCCGTTGATTCGCCGAATCGAATAATGCCGCACCGGGACGATAACACACCATAACACCCCCCTATGTATATATATATATATATATATATATATATATATATATATATATATATATATATATATATACATATATATATATATATATATATATATATATATATATATGTACCACGGTCGAGACGACGTTTTATTCCAAGAAGGAAAGATGGCGCCGACGCTAAAACAAACACGAGCCGATGATTGATGATGACTTTGTACAGATGAAGATGAAGTCCGCATAAATGCTTACACTAATTTCTCCCGTGGACGGAAGCGGCCAGCCTGCACATTAGACAGTGGAACGGAAATGAAAGGGCTTCAGGCGAGAAACGTGCATGATCTCTGTTCCGCGACTGCGTCGGTCAGTTGGGGCATCAACAGGTGTAACGCGATAGTTCACCGGCGAGGTCTGCTCTATGACTTTGTAGGGGCCAATATATCGAGGCTCAAGTTTCTCCCATAAACCGGATTTTCGTGCAGACTTCCATAGGAGCACATCGTCACCAGGGCCTTAGGAGACGACGCGGTGAGAGGTATCATACCGATGTTTGCGATCGTCTTGGCTTGATTCAGTGTTCATACGGGCGCGACGACGACATTGGTCAAGACGACACACAAACTGGTCGCAAATGAACGGTGAAGCGTTGACGGGGCCAGAGACGGGACCGTCTTGTAGGCGGCGTCGGCGAAACCGGGAGTTATGTCCTCGAAAGCCGCAGTAACAGCAGGTAGGCCACGACGAACGACGGGCAGAGTAATAAGGCGGGTTCGGAGCTCGGGCGACTAAAGGGGCCAGTTGATCGTGAACAGACGCAGGCGGTGTGACTGGAGACGGTGCGGCTGGCATTGCAGCAACCTGGTTGTAAGAAGCCGGTTGTGGGCAAGGAGAAGCGTTGGCATGGTGGGTGTTCTGCAGTGAGGCCAATTCCTCCTTAATAATGCCACGCAGGTCAGTAGAAGCAGGTTTGACCTGAGCGCTGCTGCACGGGGGTGAGACATGCGCTTGCAATTCCTCATGAATTATGGCTCGAATGATAGACCGGAGCTCAATACGGTTTGCTAGGGGGTTGTTGGAAAAGTCCGTTTGCAAGCGGATTGATTGCAGGGCGTCGAGGCGCTGACAGACGGAGACGACGTCAGACATCGTCGAAGGGCTTTTAGTGGCGAGTGCGTTGAAGGCAGTTGATCCTTTACCCTTAAGAAGGTGTTGCATGCGGTCGGTTTCTGGCATGGCACTGTCGACACGGTGGCAAAGCGTGAGGATGTCCTCATTGTACGAGGTATACGACTCGCCATAATGCTGGACGCGCTCCGACAGCCTCTTTTTCGCAACTTCCGAACGAACCGTGGGTGTGCCAAAAATCCGCCGTAGCTGCTCCCTGAGAGACGACCAATCACGAAAGTCTCTCTCGTGATTCAGGAACCATGTCTTGGTTACTTGAGAGACGTAATATGGCACGTTGTTTAACCTCGATGTCTCGTTCCAGTTGTTGTACTCGCTGACATGATCGTAGCTGTCGAGCCAGTGTTCAACGTCCTCACCAGGCAAGCCAGAGAATATTTCAGTATCGCGCCGTGGTTGCTCAGTGGCTATGGTGTTAGGCTGCTGAGCACAAGGTCGCGGGATCGAATCCCGGCCACGGCGGCCACATTTCGATGGGGTGGAAAAAAACCGTGTACTTAAATTTAGGGGCACGTTAAAGAACGCCAGGTGGTCGAAATTTCCGGAGTCCTCCACTACGGCGTGCCTCAGAATCAGAAAGTGGTTTTGGCAAGTAAAACCCATAATTAAATTTCTTTTTTTTTAACATTTCAGGATCGCGATACCAGTTGTTGGCAGGACTGGGAGTGGGGGTTGCTGGCACTTGGGGGAACCGAGCTGGTGGACGCTGCGGGCTGGTCTTGCGACATGGCGGCTTCTTGGCGTAAGCGGCGTCCCGAACGTAGCTCCAGGAGAGATCTTCAAGAGGATTGAGGTCGAAGGGATCTTAAAGCACCTCCACCACTTGAAGCACCTCGGTCGAGACGATGCTGTATTCATGATGACTTTCTACCGATGAAGACCGCATAAATGCTTATTATATATATATATATATATATATATATATATATATATATATATATATATATATATATATATATATATATATATATATATATATATATATATATATATATATTTCATGAAGGAAAAGTTCTGTAGGTCCGGTGCATAGGTAGTTGAATAAACGAAGGAGCACACTTACCAAAATTCCATTTTTAATGTTTTAACGTTTCGGCCGTGGCAGCACGGCCTTCGTCAGAATACCAAATTTTATTATTCTGACGAATTCTGACGGTATTCTGACGAAGGCCGTGCCACGGCCGAAACGTTACAACATTAAAAATGGAATTTTCGTAAGGTGTGCTCCTTCGTTTATATATATATATATATATATATATATATATATATATATATATATATATATATATATATATATATATATATATATATATATATATATATATTCCGAAATATCGAAGAAAATGCGAGATGCTTGGTCCACAGAGAACCAACCATACGCATACTGCTCGGTATCCTACACCGGCGAGACCTTCCGCAGAGGTTGCGCTCAAGCGAACGCGTTGCAATTTGTCGAGTCCCTATAGTGATGGCGGCGAGCGACCATTGTTTCATTTTCTCGTCTGCTAGCCAACAAGCGTGCAAAACACTGTCAGGCGAAAATCCACTGGGCCAGAGAAAAACGAATGCGCACCGAAGTGCGCCACGCGGTGGTCGGGGCAACACGAGAAAAACGCATGTGCTCTGGCTTGCTCAGGCAGCCCGCGGTACCGAGAACAAGAAAATTAAAGACGCTCAATATGTCCTCGCGAATAAGAGTCAAAGTACAAAAATAAATCAGAACGTAGTTACCTTTGCTGGCTTTAGTGTCTTGACATGGATGCCTTGGCGCAGGTGACAAAAATGTTGACATTCTTTTCTGTGACATGACCGCACAAATGAACCACCACAACGCTTAGTCTGGTCGGACCTCACTGCGTGCTTTATCAGTTGGTCTGACAGTGTGTTGATTTGGTTTGTCTCGTTGTATGGTCCGATGTACAAATTTAGAAAATTCTATGCACCTTTGGCGTCAAATGTTTATAACAACATTAAACCTGCAACGTTCTGGCATTGAAAGTCTAAAGCATGACTTGGGAAATGTCGGTGCACCTTTCGCATCAAAAGTTTGAGAACTTTACACCCATAAAAATTCGGAATTGAAATCTATGCGCTCCGTAGATTCCGCGGCCTCCGCGAGGTGCCGCGACGAGCCCGCTCGCCCTCAGAACGCCCTTGAATCTTTGGGCTCGGACGGGGCTGCCCCGTGCATGGGCGTTGCCACGAATTCCAGCCCGAGTTCGCAATGTTCGCACTGAAATGTCTTTTCGAGCACACAAAAAAAGACATTCTAGACAAATCCAGAATAATTTCCGGCTCCGGGGGTTGTTATGGTCAGTGGTGCATGACAGCACGAAAACTTTCGGGAGGGGGGGGGGGCTGGAGCCCCATGATCCCCCCCCCCCCTGGCTACTCCTCTGGTCCATGCTCGACTTCATCTAAAGGGCGCCCGTCGTGAACGGGCCCAGAACGCTCATTGAGTTTGCTTTGGTGCGTTCCCGGCAGGCATCACTTAGATCAAGTCAAGCATAAGCTTCAATTGAAGATGCATTGCTGAATACGGTGCTAAGTCCCCTAACCTTCTAAGATATCGACGTCCCGTTTCAAAGGGGAGGCCAATGAATCATCAACATCATCCTCCTCCTCCTCATCATCATCATCGTCATCATGTTTGTCGGTTGGTCGGTCGGTCGGTTAACGACAGCAGCATGTTGTAACTTAAAGTGCTTTGCCATAGTTTTTCTGAGTGAAAGACACATGATTCGAAACATATTTAAGGAGAGAGGAAGAACAAAAGGGAGAGAATGGAATGTTAATGGCAAAGAGATTGAGAGGTCGGCCTGAGCGAAGTGCCTCTGGCCTGCTACTCCACGCTGGGGAAGGGGTTTGGGGGTGCAACAGAGACAAGTTGTGAAGATGAAGGAGGATCATATGATGACGTCGACGGTGAAAAGTGCAAAGTATGAAACGCGTAAAAACGTGAAACGCGTTTGTGAAACGCGCACAGTATGCACTCTCTGTGAAAAGCGTACACTTCACAATACACGCGTCTTTCCGGACAGGGGTCGAGTCTACTGCATGCAGCGCACCTAGTAGAGTTTGTTTACACCATGCGTTATTGTCGCGTTTGTCCCCGCCACTGGCGCAATTAAATTACAGAGTAGCAGGGCATCGATCACATACAGGTGCCACGTAGACGTGAGACGAACGTCACGTTGTTGTCGCTTGTCTTGAGCGAGTCAGAAGACAATTACTTATTTTTAGCTTGCACTGTGCCTAATTGATGAACTCGCCACTCTCGTAAACATTGGCGGAGCTTATACTTCAACGCACAATGGAGCGCTCGCAAAGATATCCATTTGCGTTGCTTCCGAGCGCGTCCACGGAAACGATTTCTATTTGGCCAGAGGTGGGTAAGCGCTATGCCCTATACGATGCTATGGTAATGATCGGAAAGCCCAAACATTAAAAGGGCATGCGGCACATAGAACGCTGATTCTTTTGTCAACGAGTGTTTTGCAATAAGAGCAACAGGGCGTAATAGTGAAGGTGTTTTCCTTATATGTGGCGGGCTTCGACCAGAATCGGGAAAGGAAAAACGAAAACAATGCAGAAGCTATTTCCCCTGTCTCTGACAAGGCCGCGTAATTAAGAAATTACTGCTCATGCCATTGACGTTGCATATTTACGAATTATGCATCTCCTACTTATTTATCCGATTAGGAATCATCTAATTCACTCTGTTAGCGAACTGGTTAACCAAGTTATTTCTGTAGTAGCCTATTGTGGCTTTCTAGAGACAGCTGTCGGCAATATGGTTGCTGGAGACAGCTGCCGACACATATTCGCGTCATGCACGCGCGAAATCGCATTATCCTTATTTCTTTACCATTTAATGAAGTTACGTGAAATACGCATTATTTGTGCTGTATGCATGAGAGGCGGCCAGTCAGGGAACTAGCAAATATGCACAAACGTAAATCGGACCATCGCTGAAAGTTGATGGCTTGGGAGCAGACCGAGTGGCAGGCAGGCGGGGGGAAGACAACGAGCAAATGGAAGGCGCCAGTGAATCTGAATTCGAAATTGCGGACGCGAACGATGCTGTCGGAGCATTTCCGCTGTGTGTGTAAAATAGTGTGACGGGGCTCCACACGACTGGCTGACTGGCACAAAAGCACACAAAGCGACCTCGCAGAGGCGAAAGGCAATTCCGGTCGTTGAAGACGATTCCGAATCTCGGCGGCGTTCGCTTCAGCCGGAGAAAAATCATCTCTCCGAGCGCACACATTACACGACGTCACTCACATGCGTGACCTAATGCAGACGCGGCCTCAGCGTCGCACTGGTCGGCATACATACATACATACATACATACATACATACATACATACATACATACATACATACATACATACATACATACATACATACATACATACATACATACATACATACATACATACATACATACATACATACACACATACATACGTACATACCCACACACACGCTGAGCGATAACGAGTGGCTCGAGTCTTTGTGCACGACGACCATATGAAACCACTTGGCATCGAAGCCACAGGAAGTAGTGAGGAAATTAACTGTCCTCAAGTAATCTTTGCAATTAGGTATTGTTGACGGTTAAGCTTGCCCTAAACATTATAATTTTACTAAATAAAATGGGAAAGGAAAGTACTAGCTAGAAAAGACAACTGTGGGGCGGGGGGGGGGGGGGGCGGCGGGTGTATTCGAATCCACATCCTCCGCGTGACGCGTGCTATGCGTATAGATGATGTGAGCTGCAGTCAGCAGCAGTACAGCGATCCCACTGTGCACACATCGAGCCGCTTGTTACACAAGATTGCCCTAAGAAGCCTATTTATTGAGTCTTTCTATGCATATGCCGTCCTCGTCACGGAAGCGAATATTGAAAGGCGCTGGACGATGTCTCAACAACAGCGTAAGGACGTCCTCATCGCGCACGTAAATCTCAGCGCTTCGGCACACGTCGGCCCTACAGATGCAGCAGATGTGGATGGTGTATAGGAACTGCTAGCTCAAGACAGGTAGCGGAACTCATTAGGCGCGCTTCCATCGAAACACCAAGGTTGACTGATTCTTCACGCTTCGAGGACCTTTGTCAGTGTCAAGCCTAACCTGGCCTGACGAGCGAAAGGAACGTGCAGGACGAAGCTTGTTGCGACCTCGTGCAGTTCACGCGCACAGAAGTTCCGCACGCGCACACATGCACGCACACACAATCACGTTTTCAGGCTTTTCCTTATCGCTCTGCCGCATCGCGCTCTCAATGTGCGCAGCGTGCTTACGTCAAATTTTCTTTATCAATATTACCTTTCTTTACGCCAGGAACGCAAAGGAAGATAATAATTGGTGGCGGCTTCTGTACAGTAGGCTCTCTCCTTGATGGTACCGCTGCGCGAGTCCATTACACATAACCATAAAACGGCAACTATAAGCCAACAAGCACTCCTTTCAAGGAAAGACAGAAAACTCTTCCCGAGCGTAATCAAGCGTGGCACGAATACGCGGAATTAAGTACTCACTTACCTCAATTATTGTATCTCTGCGCCCGTCACGTCTCCAGATGGCTTAAGGCACCAGTGCGAGCGCGGACGGAAAACCAGCACACACACACACAAAAAAAATAAAGAACAAGAAAAAAGGAAGGTACACTGCACGGGGAACCACGGAGCTGCACGTGAGAGCGCTTAAAGAGCTCACAATCTGGCGCGCCTTTGAAGTCGTCTGCTCTCACCTCAGGCGGCCGCCATGTTGGAATAGACGTCGTCGACTGCGCACGCGTCCCGCCCCGTCTCGCGTCGCTTCCTCATTACGCGCCGTTACGGCGAGGAGGCGGCCCGGAAAAAAAGCGTCGCACAATGGCAGCCACAATAGAGGCGTCGGCGACGTGAAAATAAGGAAATAAAAGCCGGCGGGAGGCGCGAACGATGTCCCCTTTTGGTCCGCGTGCAGCAGTCACTCAGCCGGCGACCGAGCTAGTGTCGCCTTGATGACGACGACTATAGGGAGGAGGGTTCGTCCGCGGAGGCCAATAATATGGAGCCCTCTACTCGTGCGTGTGTCCTCGGGGCGATACACGAATCGCCGTCTTGTCAGACGTTACTCCGAGCGACATTTAGCGCTCGCAGTGATGGTCTCTGAACAAAAACAACAACAAAATACTTTGCTGCAGAAACTGCATTGCTCGGGGTCTCTGACGAAGCCTGCGTTTAAGTCATTGTGGCTAGGTTGTGGGTGGCATTAGAGCGCTAAAATACAGGGACGGAAAAAATACCGATATGGTCCCTGTCCTCTCACGGGTAGTTGATGCCAAGTGAACAGGTCAAGGCAACTTCATTTGCCCAGGATAAACGTTTTCAGCGGTGCAGTTCTGCACACAAAATTTCTTACTGGTAATGCTAGAGCTTATGACGAAGTTAGAGAATCTAGGACAGTGGTCAGGGCATATGGTATATAGGGTTCCACAAGTATCATGAATCACTTTCTTTTAAGCGAGGTATTCTGTTCGGATGAAACCAAATGTATGTATGTATGTATGTATGTATGTATGTATGTATGTATGTATGTATGTATGTATGTATGTATGTATGTATGTATGTATGTATGTATGTATGTATGTATGTATGTATGTATGTATGTATGTATGTATGTATAAGTTGTTAGCAATAACCTGAAGAAGCGTTCAGTGTATATCTTTTCATTGCACCTAATAATTCCAGTTTGCAATTATTATTTTACAATCTTTCTGATGTACTTACCGCAAATATCTCAGCCCTATATTTTGAAACACACTGAAGAACATCATTTTCAATTGTTTTCGGCGCGCTATCTTTTCTGCTGCAATTTTTTCTGTGCTCACACGAAATAAAAAGAACCGGGGCGATTTAGCGGTAAATGCGAGAGAAATGCGTCAGCATTACATCGTACCTCTTTGAAGTCCCGGATTCATGGTTTTAACCGCTTTCACCGCATTGCAAAGTGTTGTTCAGGAGCTCACTCGACACACGTCCGGCTTCCTCGAGGAGCGAAGTGAAACTGATGGGGGTCAGGAGCAGACCACCGTTGGTTGCACGACACCACCACCACCACCACCACCACCACCACCACCCCGATCATCATCATCATCATCATCATCATCATCATCATCATCATATGTTTACGTCCATTGTAGCACAAAGGCCTCACCCAGCGGTCTCCAAAAGCCCTGTAGCGCTTAAGCTGATTCCTACTTGCGCCTGTAAAGTTATTATTTTCATCGCCCCACCTAATTTTCTGCTATCTTCGACTGCGTTGGCCTTCCTTTGGCCCCCTTTCTGTAACTCTAATGGTCCACCGGTTATGTGACCTACATCCTACAAGGCCTGCCTAGCTCCATTTTTACAGCGAAGCTGTGAGCCTGTAGTTGTTCGGGATTATTCGTGGGCTCGTGCTCACCTAAAAACAGTACCACCACCTAGCGGTCGCGGTCACTCAGAAAGACATCAAACGGCAGCTGAAGAAGGGCTTTATCTTCGAGTTACCGCGTAACAGACTTATGTTTCCTCGTATATTCGAATTACAACCCGAAGCTATAGTGTCTACAGCTTACGTGTAAGCCGTTCCGGCGACTTACACATAAGCTGCAGACATGATAGCTTCGGGCTATCATGATAGCATGGCATGATAGCTTCGGTATTCTCGGCCTACTACTTCAGAGCGACGCGAAGGCACACGCCGCCATCACAAAGATCAAGACTACAACCTAACAGATACTTGGTATGATTCGGAGGGTATCTAACAGAAACCGAGGGCTTAAAGACTTTAGGACGATGCCATGCGCCTGGTACGCGCGTTCATCGTGTCGCGGGTTGCCTACTCCGCCCCGTATCTCCAGCTGACGAAGGCGAATAGGGACACCCTAAACACGATGCTTCGTAAGGCAACGAAGCAAGCACTGGGCATGCCCATATACTCGTCCACGCAAAGACTGCTAGACACGGGCGCCCACAACACGGCGGAGGAGCTCATCGAAGCCCACCTCTCTAATCGAAGAATCCGGCTCAGTCACACGGAACACAGACGAGCCGTGCTAAGCAAGATAGGATGGCAGATCGAGCCAGTACCCATCAAGACGGCCCTTCCGGAAGACTGGAAGACGACCATTCAGACCAAACTCCTTCCCCGGAACATGACGCCAGGTAAGAACGATGATAGGCGTACCGCGCGAGCCGAAGCCATAGCCCGGAAGCTGGAAGAGAACCCCAGGGTCCTCTACGCGGACGCCTCGCTCCGAAAATACAGTGACCGTGCAGTGGTGGTGGTTACGTCAAAAGACAGGCTGATCGTCAGCGCGTCCCTGAAGACAACAGACCCCGCAGTTGCCGAAGAAGCGGCCGTGGCCCTCGCACTCGCACAGCCGAGCATGGACACCGTAGTCACCGACTCAAAGACAGCCTACAGAAGCTTCCGCAGGGGGGGTAATCTCCTCCGCGGCCCGAGCCATTCTATCCAAGTGCAAGCCACCGGGAAGAGCCACAGAGCTCCGTGTGGGTCCCGGCTCACTCGCAGGTAGCAGGCAACACCATCGCCGACTCCCATGCCCGAGAAATGTCAATCCGGGCCGAGCACAAGCCGGAAGAGCTACCGCACCCGGTTACCAGCTTTCGGGACATTACCCGGATGTACCGAGAGGAAAGGTGCAGACTGCTGGAATCGCACCCCAAACTCACCAGACAACAACAAATGATCCTGCGTCGAGCGCAGGCGGGTGCTTGCGCATCCCGTACTGATGAACCGCATGTACCCTGCGGAATACGATATGCTCTGTCTGTTTTGCAGAAGATAAAAGGGCACCCTGCCGCACGTCTTGGTAGAGTGCACAGAGCTCAAGACCCCCCCCCCCCCCCTCCTCTCCTTCCCACCTACACCCCCAATCCCCAACCCCTTGAGTTATGGGAGACCTTGTTATCCAGCCTCGCCCTACCGATTCAGCTCGCACTGACGGACAGAGGCCAGGAGCTGCTGGGAACATATGGGTCCCGTAACTAGGGAACTACCCCGTCTGGTGCCTGCGTGCACCACCTATTTAGTTCGGGCCCAGTAAATATTGCATCATCACCATCATGTGTAAGCCGTACTTTACAAATCTTCTGACGCAATTTCTTTGAAAAATTAAATTACTTCAATAAGGCACTGGCACTTGGCGGGTGCCTAGAAGTATGATGATGTATGCTGCACGTCCGCACCCGCGCGTGCGTCGCTTGTGTTGGTTGTCTAATGTCGTCTAACGTCAGATGGGGTGCTGATACTTGTATAGCGCCGCTTGTGCTTGTCTAACGTCGGCAACAGCTTCGCTGCATATCAACTTTCACAGAGTGAAATGGAGGCGGACTTTCTTTCTCTTTGTCTCAACTGGAATATCGGCTGTCAACGTTTGCTCTCTTATCCACACCCCTGTCTTCCTGTCTCTTAAGGTTACGCCTGACATATTTCCTTCCATCGTTCTTTGCGTGGTACTTGTTCTCGAGTTTCTTTGTTAACCTCCTAGTTTCTGCCCCATATTTCAGCACCGGTAGAATGCAAGCATTGTACACTCTTCTTTTCAACGACAGTGATAAGCTCCCAGTCAGGATTTGTTAATGCCTGCTACATGCACTGCAACCCATTTTCTATAGTGTAAGTTTCCTTTTCATGGTCAGGGACCCTTGTGAGTAATTGACCTAGATAAACGTACTCCTGCACAGACTCTAGGGGCTGACTGGCGATCACAAATTCTTGCTTGCTTGATTGCTTGCCTTCGAGAGTGGCTCATACCAACCATGGGGGATTGGCCGATAATCAGGTGATTGTGACATTGCAAGGCTATTCCACATTACCTTTGTCTTCTGCTTGTTATTTTCAACCGTATATTCTACACTTTCTTCCGTTAAGGTCCCCAATCATTTGTTGCAATTCATCGCCAGTCTATGGGTGCTCGCACTAATACCCTTTTAAGTCATCCCCAGTGTTTCTGAACAGTCCCCTTCCCAGTGTTGCTGAATCTGCAGTGCGCACAAAGGTATGAGCCGTCTGCAGCCTCCTTCCCGGATACTGCGCGCGTGGCCGTGCCAAGTACGCACTTGTTCGCAAAGTCAAAGCCGCCCCCACATCCCTCCAGCGCTGCCTCTCCGCTTCTCTCCATATATGGCGCGCGAGATAGAGCCGTGATCGCCATTTGCCGTTACGCTCGGTCACGAAATGCGCAGTTGCTGCCAAAGCACAACGCCGTGGCCTACCCTCTCTCCCATCCCCCTACGGCATTTCGCGCGACGGAAGACGGCGCGTTTGCTTTCCGCTTTGTCCTTCGTACGCGCAAGATTGAGTCGCCATCGTTGGCTTCCCTCGCGTGCTTTCACTCGCACATACAGCATGCGACGCGCTGCGACGGTGTTATCACCTTTGGACTTTATGCGAACATCACGGTGACGGCGACGCCGACGGCAAAAATGCGCCTGGAGTGTCCATATAATTACTATCGCAATAAAAAAAAAAAATTGGAACGGATTACCTTGTTTGCGCGCACTTAATAAAACAGTGTGGTAAAAACATAAATACCCACGAAAGTCGATGGGGAAACGGCGCCGCCGCAGCTCGCACGCGTAATGCGAAGACGTGGGATCGTTCCCCACCTGCGGCAAGTTGTTTTTTCATCCACTTTCATTGCATTATATTTATCATTTATTTAATTCAATGAGTAAGTACGAGTAATTATTTTCTCTATATTATCCTTGATGTTTTTGTTTCTTGGCTTCTTATATATATATATACACAATGCTATGCACATGACAATTACCAACCACGCGTAATCGTCCATTTTTAGACTTGACGTTTGCTAAAATCTTTCCAGCATCGTCGTTCCGCCCACGGCCGTCTACCATAGTGGCCATAAAGCAATGATCACTACGGTAACGAAATAAAATAAAATAAAAGACGATAGGAATCACGAAGTCACGTG
This sequence comes from Dermacentor andersoni, assembly GCF_023375885.2. NCBI lineage: Eukaryota > Metazoa > Arthropoda > Arachnida > Ixodida > Ixodidae > Dermacentor > Dermacentor andersoni. The sequence goes on from NC_092819.1 coordinate 76,159,565, forward strand.
TATCTGTCTTTATTCAATAAATATGGTAATCACCATATATTAAATCAATATAGTCATCACCATACACAGCTTCGTTGGTGATCCACCTTCAGAGAGTGGAATGGCGCTGAATTTTTTTCGATGTCTTGTATGTTTTCGTTCGTATAATCTCATTCTCTTGCTCTTTCTTTACTTGCACTTGCCGCTCCTGACAGGCATCAGTGACCTCGTTGTCCAGCTTCGCACTGCAAGTCGTCCCATTACTTCGCAGGCGTTTCCTTACACGCTGTGTGGACGATCGCCCGTGCGGATAAGTGCATCATTGATCTAGGTTGTGTCAGTTAGTCTGACTATACTCATTCGCATAGTATTCTTGTTTTTGATTCTTTGGGTACTTCCCGCACTTTTCGAATCTATCTATCTATCTATCTATCTATCTATCTATCTATCTATCTATCTATCTATCTATCTATCTATCTATCTATCTATCTATCTATCTGTTTTCCCGCGCTACCTGGGTCACTGTAGTCCGTGGTCGAATGGTTAGTGCGTCGGGATGCTATGCTGAAGTAACAGGGCTCGAAACCAGCCATCGGATCGACTCGGGTCACAGAGCACGTGCGGTTGTGTACGTAAGTGGCTTCTCTTCAACGAAGCTCTTTCACGCCGGCATGGCTTACTGTAGATGCAGGACTGGGCACGCACCGCTGCTTGAAGTAATTCTTGGACTCCGATTTGGAGCACTAGGTGTGGGCCAATTGTTCTGTTTTGGTTTTTAATGAACCTCTTTGATGGCAGTTTGAGTCAATGTGCCGCGCTACAATGACGAAAAAGATCCCCTAAATTTCTGCGATGGTGAGCGGAATCGAACCCACGTCACAAACGTTCCCCAAGGACAGCAACCCGGCTCACTTGCAGGCTGCGTCACAAATGCACCGTATGTGCCGCTTTTCAATGAACGCATTTCACGACGACGCTCATGGAGGAAGGAAAACTGAGGAGGGGTCTGACGTCACTCTTTGTGAAGCTAAGTGCATGAAGCCGGAAGTTGGCGTTGCTCCACCTATCGAGCCAGCTCTCCTCTCTTGTTTACAGTTCTCACGAAATCACGCCGCGCTGCGCGCAAGCGGGCTGCTCGGACGCGCGCGTTCCGCAGCAATACTAAGCAAAAGGATGCAATCGCGATGTCCCATTGCATTGCCGTTGCCGAAGTCATGTTGAAACAAGTTCAAAATGAACTTTGCAAATTGGGCCGTGAGGTCGAATCGGCTGCTTTTACCGGCTTTTATGAAAGTAAACATGCCTTATATGGCCAGTCAACTGAACTGTTCTCATGAACCGCAGGTACTGGCTGCTGCCCAGTTCTTGCGTGATTTTTTTAAAAAGGTCACCTTTATCGCTTCCTTCTACTTGCTTTTCTCTGCTTGGGCCTCCTGGGGTTCTCAGACGGAATTGCGAGCTAGACGTCTGGCGATACGAAAACAATGCACGCATGCTCACTGCACTGCAAGAACGCACTGGAGACACGTATGACGCACCGACCCATTTGAGATCCATTTGGAGTTTATGAGCACAAACACATATTCTCGCTGTGGCTTGAGGAATCGTCGTGCTTTCTTGAACAAACTTCGGGTGGCCGCGCATCACTACGACAGCGCTCCGGCGAGGAGGCAGAATGTCATTTCTGACTCCGCGTTTAGATTCATTGACTGCGGCCTGAGGTCCCTTCTTACCTCGGTAAGTGAAGCTTCACGGAACCAAAGTTTTGCGATATCCGGCGCACGGTGCAGAACAGTACGCGCGTAGAACCGGCCTACGAGCGACCATGGAACAGCCGTTTCATGTGTTCGCAGGCGTACGTTCTGTGGAGCCTTGCTCACGCTTGCAGCGCATCCGCTAATGCGCTTCTCGCGCGCATAGATAAGCCACGCATGCGGTAGGGAGGAATCGCTCCTTAAGTCAAAACAGCCGCTTCCTTCCCATCTTCCCGGATAAAACGTCGGTTGGCCGGCACACGGTGCCGAGGGCAGCAAAATGCTCACATTCTACGTAACGCTCTATCAGCACGTGTTTTGAGGTACACCTGTGCGGGTGTGCATGAACCTCGAACGCGCTCTGCTCAAAAGACTTCGTGCTGTCGCGAGTACTGCGAGAAACAAGCAACAGTTAAGCAACATGTGTTTTAATATGCATAAAAGCAAGTTGTTACGGAACACGAACTATGCATTCTTGCATAACGTACGTTCCACGTGCCGCAAATGCGCCATGCGCTATCAAAGGCAGGAATCACTGACCTGCAGGGTGTTCATTGTAGAGATTCTGAAATGCATTGGTTTCGGCCTGCGATGGCACGTTAGCATGATTCCACCAAAGAGGGCAAAACTTCCCGCGGATATTCCTTCGTCCGTTGCCACTGCTGTGGCACAGTACATTGCGTACAACGTTGCATGCGCGTTCATTTCAAGGACTTTAGTTCCTCCTCTCCCACCTAGCCACAGCAATATCTAGGGGAGTACGGTCCAGATAACACAGCGCAACAAAACACGGAGACCAACGCAAACCTGCCCACACGGCGCTTTTGCCACGGTACGAAACCTACGGAGCAATACGTGTGAGCGCACACAACCACAACAAAGCCGCCATTGTGGCCCGAAAGGCGTGGCCGCTATAGCAAAAGAAATAAAAAAAAGAAAAGAGGAGAACCTACTACGTCATTTCCTCCAAACTTTTCTCCTAGCGCGCGGTAGAGGTAGGGCCTCTCCTCATGCCGACCTCTCCTCCATGCTCCTCTCCTCTCTATGCCTCCTCTCCATGCTCCAACTCCTCTCCTCTCCATGCCGACGCTTTACCGAGCTGCGCCGTGAACGCACAGGGTATGTGTCACTCTTGAATGAACGTCTCGCCAACCTTGGATCGCGGAGTATGTGCCGCTGAGTGTGCGGCAACCGAGGGAACCATTCTCAGCGTTCGCAGGCACCGACGCGCCACGCTTCTCGACTCGGAGGCCACGCGCGGACTTATCGGCAGCGCCACTAGGTGGCGCTGCCGCGTGTCTGGAAAGAAGCGCGAGAGGGGAGCCCGGTTGCCGCACGACGCGGTTTTCAGCGTTCGCCCGCGCTGGTGCGCCGTGCATTTCGGACGTCACGCGCATGATTCGCGGCGGCGGCGCTAGATGGCGCCGAGTGTTCTTAAGGAAGCGGGAAACAGGAGTCGCGCTGCAGTACATGCCTCATGCATAACTCGTTTCGACGGTGGCAGTACCTTGTGTTGCCATATTTATTAAATGCTAACGAATTAACGTCGACAGTCATCCTGAGACGGGTTCTGCAGCAATTTTCTGGGTCTTTCCTTTTGCTTTTTTCGTTTTTGCCTCCTGCCGCCAGATTCTTGGCTTATCCCCCTTAGTGGGTACGTGCCATAAATTCGGATCATCACCCTGATCAACGGCATCCACGTGCGGTAGCTGATCTTGCAATAAGAAGGCATTCGCGCAGACTGAAGAAGAAAAGAAGAAAGATCGAAAAGCTATCGTGTCTATTTGCACTAGGGAACAAGAACAAGAATTTCCACAAGCAAGCTTGTAGGCATCATGGACTCTTCAGGTTCCTTGGTAAGCGTTTACAAAACCAGTCAGCTCATCGATGCATTAACATAATTTCACCATTATACCTAAGCAAACACCTCGCATGGAGATAGAGCATTGGCAGAAGCTTGCAGGCTTATGGTGCTTGTGCAGGCTTATGAGCTGAGGTCATTATCTGTGAAGAACGCATATATATATGGCCACGGGAGGGTCGACTGGGCGGCAAGCTATGCAGGCACAGGGAGTACGACCATGGAGTCGTCCTTGGACAGCTGAGAAGTGGGCACATGTAACGAAGCCGCAGCTTACCCCTAACATGCGAACGGCAGCCCTTATGTTAATAGTGTCAAAAGCCAAGAAATATTCGGCGTAAACTAATTTCTCGCCTCCTGTATGAATGGCAAAGGGGATTCCTCGTTTTATTCACTTTGCAGTTATAAAAGCCGGATCTCAACAAGCGATTTTACTAAGCGATGAACTTTTATAATACATTAAAAGATATATTTAAATTTCTAAAGGTAATACAGTATTTAGCAACATTGCATCAACGTGCTCCGTAAGCATAGTCCGTGTCGAATGCTTAGCCTATTGCCCTTTTATGCGGGAACTTACATAAGAGAGAGCAAACGCATCCTCGCCTAATTGCAGTCGCACCCTCCCCTGAGCGAATAAACTATAAATTTCCCCTCTCACTAGTACAGTGATAAGGCTGGCGTATAATGGTAGGTGACCGAGAAACGAAAATATCCTTTGTATAGCTGGTATACAAAACTGTGTCTTAATTTACAGTGAGTCGACCAGCATGGAGGCTCTGCCACAATTTTGTAGTGGAATGCAGCTTTGCACTGCTGCACTTCGCCGCAATATTGTGGCTAAGCGTCGATGTTGGGAGACTGTTTGCCCTGTTTATCCTAGATTCTCACAGACATTGTCATAGCTGTGTTGCGCTGTCCACGTCCCTACTCTGGAGTGCTGTTAAAAACAGATTTAAATAAATTTTACCCTGCACGTTTCCTAGGCGCGACGCATTCACGTGAGCATTGCATCACGTGCACATAAATTGCGCGACTTTCTTGATCCATTGCGTTCGTTCACTATGCCAGACGTCATGCAATTTTGATCAGAGTGCACACGGCATACGTGCAGAACCCGAACGCTGTAGCAGGTGACACGAAGCCGCCGCTCCAGGCGTCAATACACTTGCGCTGGTTTGCTTATATATGCACGGCTGCACTGGCTACACTGGAGCTCTGGTGCGCGCGACCACGTTCTCGTTCGCGTCTTCACCCTGAGAACAAACGAGCTTATCTGTAGAGTCGATTACAGAAAGGTGAAGGCCAGTTGGCCGTTGACAACAATGGGCAGCTGGTCTCTACTTGTGATAGGGTGTGCGTTTTGTATTGATAAATGTTTGCAACGGCGCGCGTTCAGCACTGCGCAGCTCTTGATTTTCTGGCTTACGGAAGATAGCGTATGTCGCTTGTCTGAGGTATGGGGCTGAGGTGTGGGCGTGCGTTTCTAAACACCAATCGGATGTCACGGATTTCATGGTCTGAAAAAGCCTTCATCTCCTAAAGAAAAAATGCGGCGATACTACGCACCTTATTGGAATCCGCATACAGCAAAAATTTGTTTGAAAGCGTGATTATTGATGAAACCTTTGTTAGTTTCTGGTATTGCAATGCCAGTGCAAGGTCCTACCGAATGCCTTCGCCCAGACCACATAACCCACGCTACAAGCTGTCCAAACGCAGTTTTCGGGTGCTTGCTCATTTTGCTATCGCGTACCTGTACTACGCAATGTGGCACACGCGTCGATCATCTCAAATAGCTAGTTGACGCTGGCACCATAGAAGTATGCGTGCGATTGTGCCCTACTAGTTGGGGCATCTGGTTGCTGTGCTCAGCGAACTTAGGTTTGATCCCGCCGTCGGACACGTGATTCGATTTCTTTTAAGTCCAAGCTATTCGGCAAAGCAGCAGCAGCAGAACCCAGCACCCACGGTCAGGGAAGTCTGCGAGGGATAGCAAATAAGCAGTCGCTTTAGAGGAGCAAAAAAGAAAGAAAGAAATTTTCTTGCGTTAACTTTAGCATAGAAAGTAGTACTAACGAAAAGAACAATAAATAAAGGACGGCAGCGTTTCTTAAATAGTACTGTAATACTGAATGTGATACTTTCTCCTCGATATCTGCTATTTTCATTTTGCAAACTTCCCTAGTGAAACGTAAGATGACTGAACGCTTACTGTATTTTCCAGCCTGAAAAAAAGTCGCGGGCATCCGCGCCAAACATGACTCCCGTGGCACCCGGGAAACCCTCCGATGTAAACGAGACCGAGTCCGAGCAGCAGCAGCAGCAAGTAAGCAACGATGCGCACATCTTTTCGTTTTTGATAGTGGCTGTAGCCACTTTCATACTACAATACTCAGTGTGATGTGGCAGTGCTACGACTCTTCAGGTGTGTTCAACGAAAACGCCGTCATGATTCAGGGCAATCATGCAAGGCATGAACATGAATTCTTCATGTTCCTCTTTATAGACCAATGTACTGTGCACGCCCTGACGAAGATGTTCAAAGCCGTTAAAAAAGAATGCAGGTAGCATCTGTAACAAAGTCCCTATTTTTTGTATTACACATTGGCACATGACCTGTTAAAACTGAGGTGCGAAAAAGGGGTTTGTTCGTACCTAGGGTAGTGGGGGGAGGGTACGAACAAACCCTATCGTTGTTTGGAAGCGGGTCACAACCACGCATCCAATTGTTTTCTGTGCAGAAAACCGGATAATATTGAACATGCTTTTCTTGATTGTTGGGATACGTTTTTGTTTTGGGATGTCCTTCAACGGACCTTATAAAATGACTTGCCTTTAGGCGCCCATGGCATTAGATTTCTCCCAGATGAAAACGAGAAGGGGGTACCGTTCCACCTAGTTAGGCTACTAGGCCTGCGCAGCACATGGCGTTCTAGATTGACGGTGCGGCACGCTGATATTGATGCGCGCCCGGTTAAGGAGTACCTCTTTTTAAATTCATATCTTCATCGGCACAAACACAGAGTTCAACGAAACCTACCTGAATGGCTCCAATGAGTCAAAGCATGTCTGCAGGTGGACAAAGTTTAGAAGAAACTGTAGTAGCTCAGGCTCGGCTGGAGTTTGGAATTTTCCTGTACGTATGTCGTCGCTGTGAAAATGCGTTTACATAGACAGCAAAGAAAAAGTTTGTGGCATCTTGGTTTGAGTACTGGCCTGCAGTGCTGGGGCACCGAGGTTAGATCCCATCATTGCTCACTTAATTCACTATCTTTAAAATGCGAGATATTTGGTGAGACAGCAGCATGGTCAGAAAAGGCAGCACCCTCGGTCAGGAAAGCCCCACGAGGTTCGCAAAAAAGGTTCGCGTAAAAAAATATAAGTGTGCCACTTTCTTGCGTTTAACTCTAGCATTGAAAGCAGTCCTTATGAAAAGAAACAATAAATAAAGGATGTAGCGTTTGTTATAGAGTGATGCACTATTGAATTTCGTACTAATCCTTGCTAGAATATTTCAGCAAATTTCATGTTGCACGCTTTCTTAGCGAAACACAAGATATGACCAAACATTTACTTTATTTTCCAGCTTTACGAAAAATCGCGGGGATTCGCACCGTACGTGACTACCCTCGTGCCCGAGAAACCGCCTGATGTGAACGAGACCGAGTCCAAGCAACACCAGCAGCAACAAGTAAGCATTGCTTAGCGCATGTTCTCGCTTTTGATGGTGGCCGTAGCTACTTCGGTACCACAACACCCAGTGTGATACGGCAGTGCTACGGCTAATTAGGTGTGTTGAACGAAAAACGGAGTCATGATTCAGTGCAACCCCGCAACGCACTTGCAGCCTTCCCCATTTCAAGATTATCGTCTCCGACCCAACAGCTGTGCCCAGTGCTTAGAACAGCAATCAGGCTTGGAACGAAATTCATAAGAGGAAAATAAAATACTAATTTGTTGAAGTCATATAGACTTGATTCATGGTCCGATCCGCCACTGTATTACGAATAGGACTGCCGCTGTTGCTTGGGGTGGGTGCAGTAAGCGGGAGATGTTTACAAGGCTGGGGCTCCGTGAAAGAAAGAAATAAGCAAGCAAGCAAGCAAGCAAGCAAGCGAACAAATAAAGAAGCGAACAAGTGAACAAATGAACCAGACAACAAACAAATAAACAAGCAGCAAACGAACAAACAAAGGAACAAATGAATTTTCTTGCTGTATGTAACTGCAGCCAATAATATTGCACAAGACTATGTTGGTCAGATATACGAACGATGGCTGCAGATTTAAAGTAGTGGCGTGCGTACCTTGGCTGCGGAAACACGCACCTCTTCCTACTAGCTCGTAACCAGTAATCTGTTGCCACTGAGAGTATCTAAAGCTTTCCTGTGCCAAGCCTCACTTTATTAAATAGGCCTTTTGGCTCATGTACATTGAGCTTGCTCAGTTCACTTCATAATTTTATGGACCTAAAATGCATTTCTATTCATGCAACACATGAATCAACAGTACTGTGCAAGTGTGGTTCAGTACGATATGTGACCTCCGAAACTCTGGATTCCTGCCTTAATAAAGTGACCACCGCGCTAGTTACAAGCCGAATCATAGGGCAGGTTATCTTTGGAAATCGTTAATTATGCGACAGCAGAGATCTATCACTGTAAAATAATTTACACCCTTAAAAGTGAAAAAGGGTGTAAATGTGTCTATAACTCACACAATTAGGGTGTGATTTATATAAATGACACCCTAAGGATGCCAGTTATAGACACATTTACATCCTTTTTCAATTTTAAGGGTGTAAGTTATTTTAGAGTGTAGCCCACAATATTGTACTGATGCGTTCCGCTCAATTCTAGGCAAACGTTACATTCCACCGTTGATGACCGGCTGTTTCTATTACCAAGGTCGGAGCGTCGCTGTGGCCAGGGATGAAGCGCGAAAACGGCGCAAAGGAATGGCATCGCAAAAGGCATCGCTGCAAACTCGTTGCCCGAAGTTGGCGTAGTCTAATGATTGCGTCCCCAATTCTGAATTTGTGCGCATACGCCCCTCACCAAAGTGCACCACCAAAATCGACCTCTCCCTTAACAGTGGACCCATACCCGAACACGACGAGATCCGAGTACTGGGGCTCTTTGTTCACAAAAATCGAAAAGCTGATACAACATAAGCCAAATTGCGTAAGGTGGGGAACCAGGTGGGCAGGATAGTTCGCCGGGTTTCGAACAAGCGCGGGGGGTTACGTTGCAAAGACGCCTTGCGGCTGGCGCATGCATTTGTAACCAGTCGAGTCTGATACTCGGCTCCATACCTCCACCTACGCAAATTTGACGAGAAGCACTCGAAGTCATTCTCCGTAAAATCTACAAGCGTGCCCTCGACCTCCCGGTCAGTACCTTCAACCAGCGCCTCCTGGGCCTGGGGATGGTGAACACCTTTAAGGAGCTGCGAGAGGCACACTTGATGAACCAGTACACGAGACTCTCTAAAACGCCATCGGGTCGCCGCCTCCTTGCCCGACTACACATCCATCATTCAATACATACGGAAGAGCACGTACATATCCCATCACAGGGGAGGTACGGCCTGCACGTGCGCCCTCTTCCGGTCAACATGACACGAGAGGACCATAGTGGCAGACGCCTTGCGCGGGTGGAACCCTTGGCTCGTCATTACGGACACAAACACGGAGTCTTCTACGTGGACGCCTCCGGCCCGTACCATGGGGTTTGGTACACGGCCGCAGTCGTCCACCAAAACACGGCAGTAAACAGACTCACTTTCCGTGCACACACCATTACACACGCGGAGGTGGTTGCCATCACGCTAGCCGCCGCAGATAAACACTCGCGCGTCATCATCACCGACTCGAGGGGTGCTTGCCGCAATATTGAGCAGGGCCACATACCGTACCTTGCCTACAAAATTTTGCAAAACAGCGACTATCTCGGTGCCCCCTCGCACCGTACGATTATCTGGACTCCGGCTCACACGGGCCTCGAGGGAAACGAGACGGCCGATGCCGTCGCCCGCGCGCTCACTTTCTGGGCATCGCCTTCGTCCCCTACCGATCCGGACCCCGAACCCAATCCCGCCTATACTTTCAAAGAGATCGTTCAGCTCTACCAATCTGGCCATGCCATCTATCCCAAGCCCTTTAAGGGTCTCACAAAGGCGGAGGAGCGCATTCTCCTTCGCCTTTATACCAAAACTCTGCTGTGCCCGGCAGCCTTAAAATACTTTGACCCCGCTTGCACGGGGAAGTGCCCGCACTGTGGGGGAAAGTGTTCAGACATTTTCCACATGGTGTGGGCATGTCAAAACCCCCAAATCTAACCCCCCTACCCAACCCTTTCCGGGAGGACTGGGAGGCAGCCCTGCTCGGCTGCTCTGACCTGACGGCCCAACGGGCCTTCGTCGAGCGGGCCCGGGCAGCGGCCGACGCCAATGAGCTCCCGTAAGGGGGAGCCCACCTAGTGTTGGTGCAAAACTCATGTAAATAAATGTTTTTCAGACAGACGGACGGACACTAGATTATATGCCACTCTTACCATTTACCGTTCTCGGTCGGCTGATGCAATTAATTTTCAGGGCGGAGCGTTGCTCTGACCACTGACGAATGGCCGCAATGAATGTTGTAGAATAGAAGGGTTACATTATGCTTGCCGTTGCTTTAGAACAAGCGATAGCGCTAATTAATTGAAGAACTCACTTTCCGTACTGTTATTTTTGCGATATACTATAACGTAACTACAACGTACAATGGATCACATACACGCCACCAATACGGTAATCGAGAAATACGCAGAGTACAATCAGCCTCTTTATATGACTTTCAAAGATTACGAAAATGCATTTTATTCAATCGAGATACAAGCAGTTATAGAGACATTACGTAATCAAGGAGTACAGGACACTTACGTAAAAATCTTGGAAAGTATATACAGATTCCACAGCTACCTGAATTCTCCACGAGGAAAGCTGGAAGATACCTATAAAGAAAGGGGTCAGTCAAGGAGACACAATCTCTCCAATGCTATTCACTGTGTGCTTGGAGGTAGTATTCAAGCTATTAAACTGGGAAGGCTTAGGAGTAAGGACAAACAGCGAATATCTCAGCAACTTTCGATTTGCAGATGACATTGTCCTGCTCAGCAACATTTAGGACGAGTTACAACAACCGATTGAGGACCTTAACAGAGTGGGGTTAAAGATTAATATGCAGAAGACAAAGATACTGATCAATAGCCGGACAAGGAAACAAGTGTTCAGGATCGCCAGTCAGCCTCTAGAGTGTGCGAAAGAGTACGTTTACCTAGGTCAGTTACTCACAGGGGACCCTGATAATGAGAAGGAAATTTACAGAATAAAAATGGGTTGGAGCTCATTCAGCAGACATTGTCAGATCCTTACTGGAAGCTTACCATTATCATTAAAAAGAAAGGTGTATAATCAATGCATTCTACCGTTGCCGACATATGGGGCAGAAACTTGGAGACTGACAAAGAAGCTCGAAGACAAGTTAAGGACTGCGTAAAGAGCGATGGAACGAAGAATGTTAGGCATAACGTAAGAGGAAGAAAGGGGTGTGGATCAGAGAGTAAACGGGGATAGCCGATATTCTAATTGACATTAAGGGAGAGAAATTTAGTTGGGCCGGTCACGTAATGCGTAGATTAGATAACCGGTGTACCATCAGGGTTACAGAATGGGTGCCAATAGAAGGGAAGTGCAGTCGACGACGACAGAAGACCAGGTGGGGTGACGAAATTGAGAAATTCGCAGGCGCTAGATGGAATCAGTTGGCGCAGGACAGGGGTGATTGGAGATCGCAGGGAGATGCCTTCGTCCTGCAGTGGACATAAAATAGCTGATGCTGATTATGCTGATAACGTACGTTATGTTTGAGAACATGAAGTGTCTGAGCAACTAGCCGTTGACACTGCATTTACAACTAAGCTTTGCACTTACGACGGAGCTGCAAAAGTGTACATATTACCTCTGTATAAATATATTATAGTCGTGAAGGATTTGTACACACAGTACACGTTAATACCTGACTTGACACGTGACGATATTTCACAACAGTGAAAGTGCTGTATTTTGAACGCCTCGTCCAACGTCAACCACGCATGGCCAGCAGATGTCGTTGATGTTGCACGTGTCTTAGATGGTGTTTCAAGCTTTTCTTCGTATTTCTTGCTCGATAGCTTCGCTATGCACTTTCCGGTTTTGCGTTTTCTTTTTGTATATCTGAGCTACTTTGCTTGAGTGATCCTTTCTTGCGCCCTTTCTTACACGTGTCAATCGTCGAGTTCATGAGCTCTTGGCGGGATGCTAGTTGGAAGTGCAAGTCGCACCGCAGTATACGCATCACTGCTGAGCTTCGGCATAAACGGGTGCGTTGTGGCGCAAACCGAGTAAAAACACGTCGCCCAGATCCGACGTAAGGTTATGTTCGACAACTCTGCAACGAAAAGGCTCATGCCAATGGTTTCGTAACAGTTAGAGGTACCGAAAACAAGATAATTATTTCAGCGAGAAGTTGCGAGTTAACTAAGCAGGAGAAGTGAAGGTCAGACACTCGCCGACGCGCTCAAGCTCGCGTCTGCGCGCCTTGCGTCTGCCGCGACTCGCAAAGAATGGCGGTTTGTGTAGATGCCTTGGCGGACATCGTATCGCTCCGCGGTATAGAATGTGGGTCAACATACTTAAATGGTTATTAACGCAGCTGTTTCACTTTAAGAGTTGTCAAATCGGCGCGAGGAAAGGAGAGAAAAGCTACTTTCTCGCATGACCTAAATCAGCCTCACTGAGAATTGATTGCACCACGCCGCACAGCTGTGTAACTGCAGGCCCGTGGCGACGCGAAGTGTACCCCGAGAGCCGATGTTTGTCCGGAGCCAACCCCCTTTCCCTTGTTCATAAAGAACCACTTCTCGGGAACACATCTCCGCGCTCGTGCCGCGCTTGAACGCTCGCGAGCTGTCCCGCCCCGTCTGCGCATGCGTAGGTGCGTAGACGCGCGCTGGCGCGCGTCTTCGGCCAGCGTACGTGTGGTCTGGCCTTAGGTGTTTTACAGGTGAGCGCGCACGTGTGGCTCTCCATAACGAGCCATGGGCGGTGTAATCGTCGGTGTGTCCTTCTCTGTCGCCTGTTTCCCAACCTGATGCATGCCAAATTCCCTGCGAGTAACCTTCCACCTGCTGTAGGAGTGCGTCTGCGCCGAAGGGACAGTGCTATCAACACTTTATTTTCGAGTTCTTGGGGGCCACCTCGGAGCGTATTGTACGTGCGTGTGTTAGCAGTAACTCGCCGCTACATCTACTTGGGGCTTTTCCTCGTTTGTCCGCTCTTGCAATAAAGGGACACGGAATAGGAATTTCGGGGCCTGTTATATATGATCAAATTAGGCATCTGAAATAACGATTGTTACTACCCTGAGAGGAGGCGCGGTATGAGCCGGAAGAGACACGAAAACGAAAGACGGGCAGCGACGCCGTCTCGAAACTTCTTCACCAGCTCGCTGGTACGTCATTGAGTTTGACAGCGTATGCGCGGATGTACTTAAATGTTTATTGGAGAAGGACCACACTGGATTAAAAAAGGAGCGAAGACTCAACCTTGCAATTTTTGAGAACTTGACTGACGTTAAAATTGGTCCATACAAGAGAAAATATTTTCACATCCATGACGTCAAGACAGACGTATTGGTATGAATGAATGCAGAATAAAAGAATGAATGAATACAGCGCTTAAAAATACTCTACTGATATACATTTAGGTTCTCTTTTCAGTATCTCTTTATAGGTGGCATGCTGCCATTGGAGTATTCGTGACAGATGCTTGACTGCCAGCCCACTGCCCCTAATAGTGCTTAGCTACATGCGTTTGCTTGTATAGCGCGCTGTCCTCTCGTCCTCGATCTCGGATGCCATGGTAAAGTGCATCTTTCTACATCCCTGACTCCCGGTGCTCGGTGCGTGTGTTTTTCTTTATAGAGTCCTGCGCCAGAGGCGTCTCAAATACAGCAGCGTATGACGCGAATAATTCATCCGCTGGTCTTTTCTCCATGTCATTCAATGCTTATGAAGGAGAACATGTTGCTGGACTATTTGGTGTTTACATAGTGTAGGTGCGGCCAACCCTAGGAATGTTTCCCTAGATCTAGAGAATCCACGCCTTGTTCAAACTAAAAAAAAAAAAAATTAAATTCGTCCAAATCAAGGAAAATTTCGGGCTAGGACATCAAGCAAAGAAGAAGAAAAAAATAACGGAGACGTGAAAAGCGACCGATGCGATGACCGATACGTGAAACTGCTCACATGAAGGCGGGTTTCGATTCCGGTCATCGTAAATTACCTTCGCATTAGGATGCGAAGTATGAGTTGTGATTGTGTTGCAGCACAGTGAACGCTTCTTGCCAAGTAAGCAGCAGAGGCCTCGGGCTGTGCTGTCGACTTTCCTGCACTGTGAATGGAAACGTGTGTCTCTAACCGGCAAAACAATCTTATGCTCCAACACCAAATAAAGCAGTACTGGCTAATACCGGAGTAAGCGGCCACCTTGCGTCGACCACTTCAATAGGATCGGGGCACTGAGCAGCCTGCTCTGCACGGGAGCACGCAAACCGCCCATAGGCAAATCAACCTTAGAGACCCAGTGATCGCGTATTTCGGAGAGTTTGGCAAGGAGGACATAACAAATTGGCGGCGTATCTTCTTGCTTCGCTGCAAAAGACGTGTAAGCGCACACACGTCGTGGTGCTACGCGGTCAATACGCGTCGTGCAAATAAATCTAATTGCACGTTTTTTAGTTAGACGTACTATTTACTGTGCTGCATTCTTTAAGAGAAGTCTGGGGCCCATCATTCTTGAAATTCGAACAAGGTTCCACGTCAGTCCTGGCACTTTGTCCTTGTCCAAACTTGCTTTTCATGTAGAGCAACGTACAAATGGTGCGCACGTCTTCTGGCTTCACTGAATATGACTTCAAGCTGGATGCTCTGTTGCTAGGATAACAACTTGCGCTGCGACAATATTTCAGTTTGATTGCAGCGACTTCATAGTTTAAGTATATTGAAGACTAGCTTAGAGATAAGTTTAGATGATAAAATTTGCACTCTATTTACACAGCACAAACACACTTTATCTTTACAGAAAACATATGGACAACCTGAACGACCGCACTTTGCAAAAATATAGGGAAATCTAGGGAATCTTCGCATCCGAGTTTAGGAAATACTGGCTGCGAAGGTGGGCAGAGTTGCTGTAGTGGAACGACACAGCCACAACGACAGAAACTTGACAGTCACATCTAAAGTGTGATGGAATATATGCGGGTGAGAGGCGGGATATACGAAAAGGTAGACGTGCCTCTTCGTTTTATTTTATTGTGCTTGTGGCGGTGAGCTACATTATGTCTTTATTCAGTGTTTGTACATCTGCTAGGACATCGAAAGTATGCGATAGCGCGCAAGATTTTCAACGGCAGTTATGGGCTGTCTACTCTATACACGTACTTGCGCATACGCTACAGTGTTTAGATATGAAGCTGTGCAAGACACTGTTCACACGATGCAACTAATGAAAATAAAAACGTATTATAAAAGATATAAATGCTAGCGCAGAAATACTATACAGAAACACAGCGGGGACGGAGCGAAATAAAATGTGAGGGCTTCTTTAACAGGGGTAATTTTTCGTGTTTGCATCGCACTTACTCTGTTTCTATCGTGTTCTTCCAAGCCGATGTTTACCTTCTGACAGTCACGCACTAACTAGCCAAGCAAGATTCTA
The DNA here is from genome assembly GCF_023375885.2 of Dermacentor andersoni. Lineage (NCBI taxonomy): Eukaryota > Metazoa > Arthropoda > Arachnida > Ixodida > Ixodidae > Dermacentor > Dermacentor andersoni. The sequence continues at coordinate 76,174,963 of NC_092819.1, forward strand.
TACCAAAAAACAAAGAACTCTGTCACGATGATGGAGCATTGAAAACCGTCACACGGTTTCTCGTGCTTAAAGCGGGGAAATGGTGTGAAAAATCTCCAAATATTCTTGTGACACAGGTAGTTGTATTATCCGCTAAATCACCTGGCGGTCTACTCAGTTCATGTGTGAGCAGGCCCGCATTCTAAAGTAACTGGCGAGGAAATGCGATCGAAAGTTTGTGTTTGTGATTTGCTAGGAATTTCTAAGTAATTCGAAAACACTGTTGGCGAGCTGTGAAGGAATTTGTGGCCGTCGCAAATTTTCTTCTATGTTGTGCCTCTCTCTTAAAGAGTTCCTCCGCGGTGGAAGTCCAGGCAAAGTCTGCAGGTCCCGCGGTATCGGAAAGCCCGAGAAACAAGTTGTCTGCCTTTTTCTCAAGAAAACCATCGGTAAGTTGTTCACACAGGCTTTTGAACATCAGTATCTTCATTATTAGCATGTCCTATTTAGCATACAGTTTAATCTTTGGAGGCTCCTAGTATTATTCTTATTCAGTGTCTATTGTTTTCTGGTTAAACTTTTTTACATTCTGGAGATAACATCAGGCAATATTTTTCAAAGAGGGAAGCCGGCGAGAAATCGGGATTTTGATGGTTTGTAGGCCCTGATTTTGGAATTTTCCTGGTAATTTTAGCAGGCGATTAACACAAGCCGTGGTCTGCTTTTGGACATAAGCGTCTTAATTAGAGAAGTCGATTCATTCACTGGAGCATATACGCAATAATAGAGCTGGCCGCAGATCTTTTGATGAACTTAATTATGCTAATCTTCGTCGACATTTATTTTTAAACATTTACACAAACCTCAAAAAGAACAAAGCGTAGAAAGAAGAACAGATAGAATTTGTAAGTTACACTTCTCAAAGAAACGCCAGCCTTACTGTGAGCGTACTCTCGGTGCGTCAGAAGAAGGAAGCATGAACGCAAAACGTACATGAAGTTACCACGCTAGCTCGCCGTGAGGTCATGAGATTTAGGAAGTCTCTGCTTGGGGTTAAGTTAGTCGTTTATTGATGAAGACGGATAAAGTTGAATTGCAAAGGAACGATAAAGGTCGACCGAGCGTTCTTTGATAACGTTAAAAATAAAATAAAAAATAAAATGAACGAGCCAGATATGCAGAAGTAGAACGAAGCGTGTACCAAATAAAAATAGAAATTTTGACCTTGATTTTTTTTTCGGTAATGATCAACCATTTGCCGTCAAATTGACTATTCATTAATTACTTCGCCAGCCTGAACTAAATCTTGCACTATAACGTCCCTTAGGAACTGCTCTTGATTGAACAACGCTAGGTGCTCGTAAAAGGAACTTTTAGAAACTAATAAAAGACGTCAATGCGAAAGGGTGTCTTTCGGTACAAAACGCGATTTTATTACAATGATGTTCTCAAATCCCGAAAAGCATTTGTGACGGGTAATAAAGTTATACTTGTAATAACGCTCAATGAGCAATGAATTATAATAACAAGTTGACCTAAGTTGGTCGCTCTCTTAAAACGCGAAATAGCTGACTTGTACCAATAGTGGAACCTTGCTGCAGCAAAAAACGACGCAAAATCGAAATTGACGGTACCACGTTTAGCAAAGCCCTATAATACACAACGCAGGTATCATTCTTTCTATGCTACGTTGATACCTCAAAATTCTGATGAAAGTGCGGGAAACATTTCATATAGCCCATGGTACGATTTCGGATACGCTGTAGCAAAATGACATGATGGATACACTCGGCCTGGCTTGTGTGCGTATGCCTAGTAAAACGGAGGTGAAAGTAACAAAGGCAAATTCATGAATTAGTGTCGGCATGTTTAAGCCTTCCGACCAAACGTCTTGCGGGGACTCATTTTCAGGTGAGCCCGAAGAGTGTTCGTATGGTTGAAGAGGAACGCATGAGTTCGCCCAGCCCGCAAAGCACCAGGAGCAGGCGACAGGTGAGAGCCTAATTGGCGAATAGCTTGCCCTGTTCGGCCACACGCTTCTCTTGTCCGTATGTGCCAGAGTGCGAAGGCGACGGTCGTTCACTGAACTAGCTCACTGCCTCTGAAATTGTGTTCAACGGAGCCCCATTGATCACAGACAGATCCGAGAGAACGACTATAAAACACGATATTGAGGAGCGCCGTCTAGATAGATGCAATGATATGCAGAAACCTCTTCATAGTATCGGGGCGGCAACAGTTGTCAACTTGCCAGAAAGGGAGAACGTGTGACGTACAACTACTTCTCTGCCAAGCTTCCAGCCCATCGTGCATCTTTATCTTCACCGATAGTTTCATATCACAAAGCTTTTTAGAGTTTCTTTATTTGCTTTTATGGAATGAAAAAAAAAAAACAAGCCACTTATGACGGCGCCGGCGACGTATCTGTGAAAGTACGTCGTCCAAATCAGACTTTAGACGATCACATTTAAAGCTAAAGGGGCCTGAACAGGTTGAACTGAAGTTACTATTTCGACTATAGGCTCAGTCCCGACTTCAGCGCCCTTGTTTCAGGCGGGACTTAACATGAGTTCGATATTATAAGGCGTTTTTGCTGTTGTGGCCCTGGCTGAACATCTCCTTTCTTGAGCATCTTTGTATTGAACAAAATGTACTTGTGGCGGAAGAAAAGAGTCGGGGAGGGGTCTTTCAGGGAGCAATGGGCTAGTCAGGACTTCTTGAATGCTAAAAGCTTGCGAGCTCTTGTGACTCATTGAAACGAGCCACTCTGCGTTCCGTTTATCAGTTGTCTGCGCATGCGCAGAGCTCTGCAAGAGTAGCGGTACATGGAGCAAGCGGGTCGCGAATCGCTTTATTAAATTTTTATAGGAGTTTCTTTATTTTAAGTACTCAAGAAAGTACGCACGGTTACTTCAAGTTACACCTAATAGTTTTCGCTACTTACAATTCGGGCAAATTTTCTCATAAATAATAAGACTTGCATAATCTTCAAATTCAACTGTCCTTTTAAGAACGTCGTTAGAGAACTTCAGTGCAAGCTTTTAAGCTTCTTGAGCCCCCACACACCGTATTGTTAAGCATACCTAGTCCATCGCGAGTTCACTTGTGCGAACGAGGCGAATCTGTAGTAATAACAAAAAGGAAAAAATGAAGAAACCAGAAAAACAAAAGAATTGCAGCTCTCACTAAACCAATGGGTAAGCATCGACTTAGACGAACTGGTAATTCCTGTATCTTTTAGTTGAGCAGCCGTATATAGACGAAGCACAAACGCCGGACGAACACCATTCAAGCTGCACGTTTCACGCCACTCTCAAAACAAGTGTTAACAACGTGCCGGGCGATCACATTCTGCCTCTTTTGATGTAGTTGCGTGGCGACCGTCCAAGGCTTCTCATGATGCCGCTTTACGGTTACTAACCGACCATTATTACCAAACGCTTACCATTCAATGAAAATGACTTCTTTATAACGCGGCTGCGCTACTGTATATTGACGCAGACACGCAGAAACGCGAAATGCCGCGTGCATAGACCTTGACTACAACAGGGTCCGAATTCACAAAACTTTTTCGATCGTAAGTGCTGTTAGCCATTGGACGGTACCCTTTGCTGGCACTGTGTCCCCCACTGTGACTGGCTAGTATCTGCTCTTGCGAAAAGTTCTGGGGCGCTGTAACGTAAAGCTATTCCATACGTTTCTATTCCCATTCTGGAAAACGTCCTCCGCAATTGGTCGAAAAATGCCCCCCTCCCTTCGCCTGTCTGTCACGCGACGTCACGTTAACCGCGATAGATCCCCATCTGATATTACGCGTACACATTTTGTGTATGCATGAAGACCGAACAAAAAAGAATAATTATTTCTGATTCGGCGCCTTTTCACCATTAGCCTTGTGCTATTGGTCAAAAGGTATAGGGCTGGGCCCACTTCGTCTGTCTGTAACGTGACGTCAAAAAAAAAAAAGAACAGTGAAAATTCAACGCGTGAAAGTGACGTGTACGCGTTAAAGATGCATTAATACGCCGAACAAAACTGAATTTTATTCTGAATAGCCGGAGACTGTCCGTTCCAAAATGAATAGAAGATGATTGTTCGCCGATCGCTCAGGCACTGGCTATTGGCACCTGCTCGAGAGCATGGATTTAATTTGCGCATAATAAAACTGCTTGCGTGGCGATATAACGTTATGCAGCTGCTTCGCCACGTATGCGACATCACTCTGCCAACACTTCTTTGCTGAGGATTCGTTTTAGCGGTATTCTTAACCTTCCGTTGCACGCCGCCGCGATTTTCAGCGAGCCACCGCAATCTAAGTAAGGGGAAGGGGACCAATCGCAGTCGCCGGCACCACCCTCTTTATCCGGTTATCTATTTTCCCAATGCTGGCTCGGCCCTATCGAAGCCCTTTTCATTTGAGGGGGCTCCTCGCCTCTTGTCAGTCAATTAAATAAGAAAAACCGCTTAATGCAGGGAATAAGTTATTCGTTTTGAAAGCAAATGAAACTGACCTCCTATCAACGAGGAGATAATTTGATTGGGCTGTTGAGACAACGCCGCCGGTCACCGCCCGATGCTTGCGTCGGCGGTTAGGTAAATTCGACGTAGGGAAATTCGAATAAAAACGAATTGGAATAGTTTTACGTGATAGGGTCCCTGGCGTAAGAATAGTTTTGTGAATTTTGGGTGAGAAGTATACAAAGCATGGACGTTTCCACGCACACAAAAAATGATAAAAGACAGTTCTCCTTCTCTTTTTCTCTGCAGACAGTCGTTGATCTCTTGGCCTACCTCATGCCGCGCCACTCAAGTGGTAGCTCGATGCAAAGGTTCCTAGGCATCGTGGTAAGGCTCCCGTTCACGATGTGCTCTTTTCATTTTCATATGAACCAACCAAAGCTATCCTTGAATACTGGTGATGGTGATGATGTTATAAAACATTACGGCAGAACCCATCTGACGATAACTGTCGGAGGTAACGCGATTAGCATTCAAGGAATGTGGCGACACACCGTTTGCTGAACTCATGCGGTGGTCACATCATTAGTGGTCATTCTGAGACTTCCGGTGCTTCTGCTATGTATGCGACGTATACACTGTCTCAAGTATCGGCCCACTTTTGTGTGGCACTCGCTTGACAATGCCGCCCATGATCACGGCGGCATGTTGACGACTTTATGACGACAATGCCGCGACAATAATGAAATGACGAAGAAGGAATGGCGTCGTCGAATGACAAAGACGGTAGGACGACTTTGAGATTAGGATTCTGAAGTGATGATGATGGTACGACGACGACATCCTGACAACGACGGGATGGGGACAATGGCATAGGGATGAGTGTATGACAACAATCAGATGAAAAAGCTAGAATGGCGACGATGGCACAGCCACGGCAGCATGACAGTGGATGCATGGTAGCCGCTGTCTGACGAAGACGCCATGACGGCGACAGCGTGGCAACGACGGCATAATTAACGGTTGAATAAAGGCAACGTGATTACGCTATAATAACGGAGAATGAATGGCGTCTATGTAACGACGAAGGCCGTATGACTACGACAGCGTGATGACAGTGGGGTGATGTTTCTGAAGTGATCACAACGGTAAAATGACAGTAAAATGAACACGGTGTGAGTGATCACAACAGTAAAACGACCACGGTATGAGGACAATGGGATGACGAAGAGTGTATGAAGACGATGGTGTGACGACAACGGCTTGACGAGAGACGGATGACGACGCTGAAGTGATGGTGATAAAACGACCATGACGTGAACACGACTACGATATGACAATGAATGCCAGAGTGACTTTATTACGAAATAGCGGCTACGACGACATGATGACGGCGGTATGACGATGGCGTTACCCCGACGGCTTGACGAGAGTGGGATGACGGAGGTGAAACGAAGACGATGAAACGACCACGACGGCATCGCAGCGACGGTAGACAAACGAATGTGCGAAAACAAGTGTGTGGCGACGATGGTACGATGACTGCTGTATCACGAAGACTGTATGACGACGGTGGCATGACGACGGCGGCATGAAGAGAGTCAAGTGACGAAGCTGGAGTGGCGGCGATAGAACGGCCACAACGACATCACGACGATGGTATGACAACGAGTGCCTGGCGACTGTATGATCATGGCGCCACGACGATGGAATACGAGGGTCGGATGACAAGGCTGGAATGGCGACGATGGCATCACGACCATGAGTACTCAACTATATAGTGGCACAATTGATTGGACATATTAGGCCACTGGGTCTGCGATGTGTTTGCGATTCAAGCAATAACTAAAAAGTTCACTAATTAAAAGTAATTAATTAATATCTATAGCGGCTCCACAGCCACCGTAGTCCTCCACAAAGAAATCAACAAAATCCCTATAAAGAAAGGCGTCAGACAGGGAGATACGATATCTCCAATGCTATTCACAGCATGTTTACAGGAGGTATTCAGAGGCCTGGAGTGGGAAGAATTGGGGATAAAAGTTGATGGAGAATACCTTAGCAACTTGCGATTCGCTGATGATATTGCCTTGCTTAGTAACTCAGGAGACCAATTGCAATGCATGCTCACTGACCTGGAGAGGCAAAGCAGAAGGGTGGGTCTGAAAATTAATCTGCAGAAAACTAAAGTACTGTTTAACAGTCTCGGAAGAGAACAGCAGTTTACGATAGGTAGCGAAACACTGGAAGTGGTAAGGGAATACATCTGCTTAGGGCAGGTAGTGACCACGGATCCGGATCATGAGACTGAAATAACCAGAAGAATAAGAATGGGTTGGGGTGCGTTTGGCAGGCATTCTCAAATCATGAACAGTAGGTTGCCACTATCCCTCAAAAGGAAAGTGTACAACAGCTGTGTGTTACCAGTACTCACATATGGGGCAGAAACCTGGAGGCTTACGAAAAGGGTTCTGCTGAAACTGAGGACGACGCAACGAGCTATGGAAAGAAGAATGATGGGTGTAACGTTAAGGGATAAGAAAAGAGCAGATTGGGTGAGGCAACAAACGCGGGTAAACGACATCTTAGTTGAAATCAAGAAAAAGAAATGGGCATGGGCCGGACATGTAATGAGGAGGGAAGATAACCGATGGTCACTAAGAGTTACGGACTGGATTCCAAGAGAAGGGAAGCGTAGCAGGGGGCGGCAGAAAGTTAGGTGGGCAGATGACATTAAGACGTTTGCAGGGACAACATGGCCACAATTAGTACATGACCGGGGTAGTTGGAGAAGTATGGGAGAGGCCTTTGCCCTGCAGTGGGCGTAACTAGGCTGATGATGATGATGAATTAAGTAATACTTAGGGATGAAAAAATGCTGACCGTAAGTACATACGACTACGGCTACTACGCAGTCGGTACGATTTCTCTAGAGCCGTTGCATATTGTTAAAACCTTACACCATATATATACATATATATATATATATATATATATATATATATATATATATATATATATATATATATATATATATATATATATATATATATATATATATATATATACACTCAGTGCATCGTACTCAGTGCATCTATTTGTTTAAAAGCTTGGGCTTGTTGTTATGTGCTCGCGGGCGTTCCATCGTTCCATTATATGTATATATATACACACTCTTTGTGGCTACCATATTAGGTGGTAGTAGGGACGAGTGAAACGGAAAGGGTTAGTCAAAATTGCGTAGAGGGAGAAGACTCTTAAGAGCGCACTCTTTAACTAGTTCCACGTGAGTTTCCGCTGCGTAAGCGGACCATATTTGCAAAAATGTTTCGCTTATTATGTGTAACCTACGCGGAAGAACTGTCCTCGAGCATCTGCTCTTCTTTCGTAGCAGCTTCTTGCTACTGCTCGTAGCATATATATAACCAAACATTTAAATGTCTTCATTCTTTCAGGAATGATGCTGAAAACTTGTGCATATACGTGTATCTGATGCTATGCGCCTATTTTGAATCTGAAGGTGCTTCATGTTTATTTTCGTTGGTTCTAGTTTTATGCAAGTTTCACTGAACTAGTTTTCTGCAAATATTTGCAAGATATCAGTTCCGCAGATTTCGCTGAGAAGGGTATCAATGGCTTCCGTATAATTCAAGGAATGTTATGAGGCCCACCTTTTTGTTCTGCCTATACCCTAGAAAAAGAGTTGAGGGATATGAAGTTGAAGCTCGAGAGACCGTTCTTCCGATGCGCGTACTGTGAAAAGACAAGTTCGTGTGCATGTGGAGAGGGACTGATTGTGTGGTGAACAGAAAACCTGAACCACTTCTCAGATAGAATGCTAGTGAATAAACAGTCTTAACGCATCGTAACACGGTGTCAACCCGTTGAAAACGACACGAAAACGTTGGGAAGTGCTTCTGAACATATCTGTCGGACCAAGTACGGATGCGCGTCCGGGCTACCGCCGGCATATTTCGTTTGCGCTCTAAAGCAAAAAATATCGGCTCTCGCGGGCCACATTTCAGAGATCAGTACGAGTGAGAGAACATGCCTTAATGGAGTATACTGACATGATAGTTTCAATTATATTGTTGCGTTAAATGTACTTCTGATACCTAAAAGAATGGTGACAAGAATTACAGCACCGTAAGGGATTTAATATAGTAAGTTTCTACACCCAGTTTAGGTTTCTATATGCGGTAAGATAATTTGTTGTGCCACCCGTGATTGTGGCGTAGTGGCGTCGGCGTTACGCTGCTATGCCCAAATGTGAGGAATCGAATTCAGGCCGCGGGGGCGCCACTTTGATGGAGCGAAATGCAAAAAAAAAAAAAAAAGAAGAACGCATAGTCATAACGTGGTTCTAGCACGCGAAACAGCAGAAGTCGATTTTTTTTACTGTGTTGTGACGTCATGGCACAGTTTGTGGTCACGTGAAAGCAGCAGATTGCGAAGTTTTGACGCTTGCTCCGGCTCATTCAGCCAATTCGTGTGCTGCTATTCGTGGTGAGGGGCCATGCAACACTACTATACGGACGACCGAACGAGCCAGAGAGAGCGTCAAAACTTCGCAATGTCGTGCTTCCACGTGACCACATACCCCGCCATGACGTCACGCCACAGCAAAATCTGAGGAAATTAAAGAAAAAGTGGCCGTACAAGAACCTATTCTATTAAATTATTTATGATGCTGTGATGCTTCCGCCCTCCAGCGTTCTGACAACGAGTTTCCGCGGTTATCGAGTGAGACGCGTTCATGTTTGCTTGTATGGGTGGTACACCATGCTTGTTAAGTTAGTTAGTATGCTGTGTTTTATAAGTTTATACGGCCGATAAAATTACTATCCTTACTTCGTGTAGCTGTCTACTAATTTGCTATCGCAATCGATGCTACCCCTTTCGGACAAAATCTTTTAACTAGGGTGTCAGCACTTAAATATATACGCAATGCGCACTTTCTTATTATGATCTCGCATTGCTCAGAGGGGAAGAACGGGTGAGGCAGGACCATCCGGGACTGCGCGCCCCGGTTCGCCTTCGGGTTTGCCCGCGAGAAGTGGAGCTGCGGATCGAAACAAGGTGAGCGGGCATTCTGCTCAGCTTTGCGAGGCAACGAATTGCTTGTCACACGCGTGGTGGATGTAAGGTACAGCTCGGAAGGAGAATAGCGTAAGCGGATAAAACTGGACGAGCAAATGCTTTTTTCCTTTCTACATTTCTACTAGGTCAAAATCTGAGGTTTTACGTGTCAAAACCATGATATGATTATGAGGCACGCCGTAGTGCGGGGCTACGGATGAATTTTGGCCACCTGGGGTTATTTAAGGCGCATTTATTGCACGGTACAGGGGCGTTTTTTTTATTTCGCCTCCACTGAAATGCGGCCGTAGTGGCCGGAAATTGAACCCGCGTTCTTGTGCTTAGCAGCGTTTCGCCATAGCGCATTTCTACTTACGAGTACACAACAAAGCACACGCTTGGAAATGCAAAAAGAGCAAGAACCACGGTGGAAAAAAATACTTGCGAAGACCATGACAAAACATATATTTCGAAGAGTATGTGCGTATGGTGGTAACTCCATGAGGCGAATAAACTTACCTAACTTTGAGCGTCGTATTCGGCCGTGAAAAAGAGACTTGCTCAAGTATCATGCATGGCTAGGCGTGTAAACGCTGTTTCACATGCTGTGACTGGGATTTCAAACTAAACTTTCCATTTTAAACTACATTATTCGACTAATATAAGACATTGTAAGGACAGCCTAAAAGTACAATCTAGTCTAGCATTCCCGAACAGATTGTGTTAGCAAAATGTTATGCCTGCTTCTTGGAGTGCCTGCATTAAACCAATGCTCAAAACAGTAGGGGGGGGGAGGCGACTGATTCTTATTCTCGTTGTTGAAAAGCTGCTTGAATGTCAATAGCATACTACATATTGTTCTTAGGAAAAGTGCCAAGTATCGACAATATCTCTAAACTTTTATATGAGCTTTCTTCATGAACAACAATGAAATAACACTGTTTACCTTTGCAAGTTTCAAAATACAAAAATTGAGAAATTTTGAGGAGACTGCAATTAAACCTTAAGACATAGGCAATTAAAGTGTGCCCAACTACAAGCACAGACTGAATACACTCATCTATAGAGTGGTTGAGTGGCCGGCTGCGGACTGCGACAGCGTCAGTAGCAGCTGCCTCGCGGTAACTGCTAGGTCCCACATATGTTTCTCCTATAGTCTATGGACTCGGGAAGTGACATGGCTATACGTGGTTTCATTACAGTGTCGGCACGTTCTTTCTCATTTTCTCTTCTAAACGCTGGCGGCCAACTCGGCCGAAGTGCAATTCTGTCTGTACATGTATTTAGCATTCGTGTACATTTCATTATGCCCGTGCGCTCGTATCCTGTTCTGGCTGTTGTATTTGCAGTGACGTAGACGATCTTTTCAATACATTGCACCCCAGTCATTTATTCAACTTTGTGCTGAAATGATGAAAATGTGGCTGCCCAGTAATGACAAAGTTAGCAAGTGGTATCAGCAAAATATATGATTCAGATGCAATGCACTGTATTGCATGTGCATCAGTTAAATTTTGTAAGGCTAACTGCAACGCGTACAATTGTCCTTATTTTCATCCGATGCAACACGGACTCCTATGCAATATTTGCTTATGCACGGCGCATGTCACAACTGTAATGTCATGTAATATACGGTATATTATAACGGTAAGGAAGAACGCCGCAAGTGAAAGAAGAGGAAGAGAATGGCAAGGGCAGAAGGGTAGAGTAGCAGTGGGTCAGGGGAGTAGTTGGTTTTAGGTGAGCCGTGTACCGCTTAGAACCCGTTCAAGGCACCGGACTCCCGTTACAATATTTAGGTCGGTGAACCCTCTCAAGAGTCAGCTCACTAAAATTTGGACCGACCCGTGAGGCTGAGTCCATGTGAGCCTGGCTGTGTAGAATTTTGATAAATACGAGTGGGGGCAAACTCGGCTGAGTAGAATTTTTGTGGAGTCTGAGTTCGGAATGAGCAAGGCTGAGTGGAATCTTGGGGTGTCTGCACACACATGCCATTTAATGACACCATGGAATAAATTAGTAAGCAGCTACATCTCTCACTCTAGCAAAAATAAGATTCAGATATACAAATGTTGTCTTTGTATATCTTGCAAGTTGCATGATACTTCGATTATAAAAGCAGTAGTAACAGGGAATGGTTATATGGGTTTATGCAATAATACATGCAATTGCAAACTCGTGAGCAACCTTGCTTCTCTCTTATTGTGCATGTTTTATGCCTCATGGTACCTCTGTACACTTGATTAGCGGTGGACCTGCAATCTCCAACTGTACTTGAAACGCTGATATCATTCGCAGGAAGGGATGCAAACCGGCTGACTTCAGTGCACAGTTTTGGTTTGCTTTTGTTTCTTGTGCTGTCTACGGTTTATAAAAGAACAAAAAAAAAACAAGGTGTTTGCCTGCTTTCCACATTGTTGCACATGTTTCATAGGAGGCAGAGAGAGAGCGAGAAAGAGAGAGGGAGAGAGAGAGGCAAAGAAAGGCAGGGATGTTTATGGCGAAGTAGTTTTTTAGAGTGCTCACTGTCATGTTAGTAACAAATTGAAATTCAATGCACTGAATTAAGTGCAATATTCAATTACCCTTTAAAGTTAAGGTTATTAAAGGTGCAGTAGCGACACAAAGTCTGCAATACATTAAAGTTTTTATTGGTTTGCATGCAGTAAAAAAAGGATACACCAGAAAAAAAGAGCTAGAACTGTTTAAATGATTCTCATCGTGCCACTCGGAAAACGAAGTGACGATACTGTTTATTCCTATAGTCGGATACAACTTTAGAAATAAGGGGAGGCCCCGCCCAGGTGACCGAAGCGCGACAGCCGATTGCCTCCGCGACTAAAATAGTCCCGCTCGAAAAATCGTGTTCCTGAAACGCGTAATTCTCGGTATAAATAAAGACTTTTGTATTTTGATGACTCGTTTGGTAGAACTCTCATATGCTACAGCACATGCCGGATCGCGAGTGAAAAATAACCCCGTGCCTTGTACAACGCTGCCCGTCGTCTGCTCTTTGCTTCATTGCAAGTGACAAAAGTAGAAAGAGCAGCTCTGCAAGGCTCTTGCGCTTGTTCACATGTACACAGTGTATCTACTACTCGTTTTCCAAGCTTAAAATGAATCAGTTGCTATTGAAAAAGTACTTATATAAACCAATGCATTTATCGCAACTATTACAAACCTTGGGCGCGAATTCGGTCGAGGCAGGAAGGTACAAAAATGCTTCATTCATTGTTTTAAATAAATTCTCTTGGTTTTAAACCGCATAAAATTGATATTTTTTGGTTTTGTGTTTTCAAATTTCACAGCACGCATTCTACAGCTTGCGCGTGCAGTGAGCATTGGTGGACAGCAATCGATCGACGGTGCTACACAACGCTCGAACCCCGTCGCTAGACGCTCGGCTATCTCACTGCTGACAATGATCGGTCACGCTAAGTTGACGGCGACAAATCTTTGTGTTGAAGGCTTCTTCTGCAAATATTTTCTGTTGAAACACTCGTAGGTTTATTTCATGCGCGCACACTTTTCTGATTTCTCCGGAGAACGGTTTTGCTCCATCACGTCACGTCGTCCGACGGAAAACGCAGTGACACAGTACACGAACACACCCGCCGCTAACAGTATATAGGCACCAGTCTTTGGAAAACTTTTCCCGTCGTAACTTCATTCGGGAGCGAAATAAAACAACATGGAGCAAACACGCAGGATGTGTATTCGTAGTGGTCGCCGCGGGATCCTGTTTTCAGGCAAAGCGTAGCGCAGCGCCAGCGATGCTCGCTGCAATGTTCCTTCGCCAGATCACGGCTCAGAATAAACGCACGCAGCACAAATGCCGCATCGTAAGCCCGCAGTAACATTTCCGGCATGAAAGACCATCACAAACAGTTCTGAAATTCACTCTGACGAGGGGCTGAAGCACACAGCTGACGCGACCTCGCCCAGTTCGAAACGCGGGCGGCCATTTTCTCCGTCGGCGGAGTCACCGGCCGTCCGGCTCATGACGTTAGTCCAGAGTGCGCGCCCATTGGTGGATGCTCGTGTGCCTCGGCCTCGGAGGAGTAAACGCCCCTTTTTTCTAAAGTTATATCCGACTATAGTCAAACCGTTGAATATGCTACTGTAGAAAATACATTACGATATATAGTTTGCACAATCGCTCAGCGAGCTCGAGAAGCAGTCGCGCCTCGCAGCATCAGTAAAAGAACCTTGAAGCGAGACGCTTAAGAGGAAGCTTTAGCTCGGGCCCAACTCCAACGCGGCCTATTCAAATACATGTAAAAACGCAAAAACGTTTTTCTGAGATAACCCCTGGACCGATTTTAATGAAATTTGTTGTATTTGAGAGCAAAAGTTAAATTCTAGTGACTGTTGGAAGCGGAATGTTGATTTAGGGCTTGAATTTTGTTAAAAGGATTTTCAAAAATACAGACGTTTGAAAAAAATAGAAGCACGAAGTTTACAAGGTAATAGCTCTGCATCAAGAACAGATATCGCGATTCTGTAAACGGCATCCATTAGACCATTCAAAGCGGACAAATTTGATATGTCGGTTTATATCTTACGTGAATTTGTTACGTTGTTTACGAAGATTCTGCAAAAGTTGTAATTACACATTACTCCATTTTTTGAGGTTCATGTGTAACATATCAATTTTGTCCGCTTTAGATGTGCTATCAGGTACAATTCACAGAATTGCGATATCATTTTTTCTTGCTGAGTTACGGAGTTGTAAACCTGATAGTTTCGTTTTCTGAAAATTTGCGATTTTTGCCATATTTTTATAAAAATTTGACGACCTAAATCGAAAATTCGAAACCAACAGTCACTAGATTTTAAGCTTTTCTTTTAAATGCAACAAACCCCGACAAATTTGGTGCAGTGGTTGCCGAGAAAAACGTATTCTCCTTTTACATGTATTTAGATAGGAGCACCCGAGCTAAAGCTTCCTCTTAATTCACCGGGAAAAATACGCGTGAAAGCCGACACGAACAGACTATACCTACAAGTGGTCGCGCATGTAGCGCGACGCTGAAACGTCGCATGCCACGCGGTCGCGTCATATCCCCTCGACACAGCATTTGACCGTAGTTGCGCATTCTTTAAATGGCACCGTCCACGAAAGCATACCGGTCTACAACTCTGGCGTTTTCGTATATCTCGAGTAGCTTGTACGAAACACCCCCCCCCCCCCTTCAAAAAAAAAAAAAAAAAAAAAAAAAGAAGGAAATGGGACGACATCCGAAGGCCGTGTCTTCTCGTGAGGGACATCTCGGAGTATGCACGACTAGCAGTTCGTAGAACCGAATCTGACCTACGAGCTTTTTTTACCTGTCGTGGTCGCGTGTCAATACTGGCGGTAGGGACCGCTTGCACGCAATTCACGGCTCCACTCAATGAGTTGCATTGTTCAGGGCTTGTTGAGTGACAGACGCCATTTCCCAAGACAAACTGCGAAATAGCTTTCGCTGCTCTCGCCGCGATTTCGACGAAAAATCGCATCGTTCGGTGCGACGTGCTATCAGTCACAGAAAGGACAGAAAGGGGGGAGGGGGACGGCGCTTGGCGACTACGATTTCCGGTGTTTCGCTGAACGTCTGTTACAAGCGAGTTCGGTCGGCCGTAACTTTTTTCTTTTCCCTTTTTTTTTTTTTGCTACAGACACCACCTGGGCCTTTCTCACCGGACACCGTGAAGGTATCTGTTCGTGAGGACAAATATGTGAAGAAAAGGAAGGTAAGAGCGCACACGCGAAGTGACGTGAAAATCGGTGGGTGCCTACGAATGCAGGCTAAAGGTTGCGATTTGCTTTTCAGAAACTTTACAAAAATAAAAATTGCGGGCAGATCACCCTCCTCTGTTGCCCTCTCTCTTTTGACTTGAAGATGCGTGAGCAGGGCACCAATTTGCGACAGTCAAGTCACACTTACATTAAACAGCAATGTTCGACTGCGGTCGTGACGTTCGCAAGGCGCGCGTTTGTCGTAGTGACCGCACTGAACTTTAGTTGTACGAGGCTACGCGCTGCTAGTCGTTCATCTGGTGTACATCTGGTGTACCACAAGGAAGCGTACTCGGACCATTACTTTTTCTCATCTATATTAACGACCTGCCATCCGAAATAACGTCATCCATTCGCTTGTTTGCAGACGATTGTGTGATCTGTCGTGAAATGTGCTCACCTTCCGATCACGTCGCTCTCCAACGAGATCTTGACCGTATTACTAACTGGCGCTCTTCTTGGCAAATGACTCTAAACACTGATAAATGCAAACTAATAACATTCACCCGCAAAAAGACATTTTCCGCTTTCGATTACTCACTTGATAACAACCCCGTCACACGCACCAACTCATACAAGTACCTCGGCATTCTCCTTACACCTAACCTGTCATGGTCTGCGCACATAAAAAAAATAACTGCTAAAGCTTCACGTACGCTCGGCTATCTTAAACGCAACCTTCGTGATGCTCCTGTCCTCACCAGGCAAATCGCTTATCAGACTTTTGTAAGGCCACAACTGGAATTCGCAGCCCCTATCTCGTCACCTCGCCAAGCTTACTTAATCGCGTCTCTCGAATCGGTCCAAAACCGCGCCGCCCGCTTCATTGTCAGAGATTATCACCGCGACTCTAGCGTGACTAGCATTAAGTCATCTTTATCTCTCTCATCTTTTGAATCACGAAGAACCATATGATTGCTTTGTTTATTTCACAAGATAATCCATAGCACGCGCCCGTCCACTCTGCCGCTCACTCGTCCATCTCGTACATCTCGGCGTTTGCTTAATCAACTCAGTTTCCAGTGTATCTTTCGCCGAACAAATGCCTTCACACACACACACACACACACACACACACACACACACACACACACACACACACACACACACACACACACACACACACGCGCGCACGCACACGCGCACGCACACGCGCACGCACACACGCACGCACGCACGCACGCGCACGCACGCACGCACGCACGCACGCACGCACGCACACACACACACACACACACACACACACACACACACACACACACACACGTGCGTGCGTGCGTATTTGTGGAGAATAGGGTGCTGTCGCCTAGTGAATGATTAGCAGGAGGAGAGGGAAGGCATAGTTGGCGTGGAGTTCATTGAGAACCAACGAACGCTTTCTTGCTTGAGAGTTTCCGCACTCACAGTAGAGTAAAGACTAATAAATTTCTGTTTCTTTTCTTTTTGCGTGCCAAAACTACGATCTGGATATGAGGAACGCCGTAGTGACGTACTCCGCATTAATTTTGACCACCCGGGTTTTTTAACGTTCACCCGATGCACGGTACATGGGTGTTTTCACATACCGTCACATTTCACATTTCGGGCTTAACAGCGCAACGCCATGCATAGCCACTGGGCTACCGCGGCGGATTCTCCGAGAAAAGTTGGCGACAACGCGGTTAAATATAGACAAGCTATCATCGGGTTGCCAGCACTCGATACATTTACGCTGCATGCGAATAACCGTATTCCGGTCCACGGCTTCGTAAACTTCATACCGTCTGGCATCGCTGTTTCAATAACGCTATTTAATCTTTTTCATTGGGCGCTGACGAACGCTATCGGTTTTTCCGTCGGTCCCGTCTCGTGGACCACCGAGGTACAGCACCTGCAACGCCACTGACGGCACTATTCATCGCGCATGACGCCTGGTGGCTTCCACGGCGCTGTTTCTACGGCACAGCTGTAGGTGCGCCCTGCGTCTGGCCAAGACGTCGCCTCTCGCGCGTACCATTTTAACACCGTTCGAGCAACCGTTCGAGCAACCGCAGCGCAAGGCTAAGCCTTGCTGTTACTTTAGCTGCTTGGCGGTTCCGGCGACACGGCCAATTTCGAAAATGCCCTCGCAGTTGGCGGCGATGCGACGGAAGAAGAAGTCAGCCAAGCGGGTCGACCAAGAAGGCCTGCAAGACCTGCTGAACAGCATGCCGACGATGGCCAGCAGCTCGTCCACGATGCGGCACTCGTTCCCGCCGTCGCCGAAGGAGAGGCCAACGGCGCTGGGCGATCGACTGCAGACGGCGCTAGTGTTGGGCGTCTTTTGCCTACTGGCCGTCGTCGTTGGCATCTTCCTCTTCTACGGCGTCACCCCGACAGAGCCCGTTTGTCGGTCGGACGTCTGCCTCTCCTACTCCAAGGTGTGTAAGCAGAAAAAAAGCGGTGCTCATTGTCCCGTCATGTCCTTACTGTGTCCACGTCTTAAAAAGTTGCGCTGGATTACTTTCGTAACAAGGGAAAATACAGATGTAAGTTTAATGTAATATAATCCGTCCGTGGTCGGTCGGTCGGTCGGTATAGGTCGGTCTTTAGAGGTTTATTATTGAATACGGACAGTCTAGTGTAATAATAATACTAAATAAAGACACACGCTCATCAAACAAAAGAAGAAAAAGAAAAATAATTATATCACATTTCCGTACAGCTTTAGATAAAACGCCATAGCAAAAAATTTTCCAGCGTTTACAACCACTTCTTTGATAGTCATTTTAAACAAAAGGAAGGAGAGAACAACGGCAAGCTTTCACGCTCTTTTTCATCGTGGGGCTTTTTCTTGCAGGCTCTGCTGCCAATATGGTTGTTTTAGTAGGCGTGTAAATGAAGTGAACTGCTACGGAATCTGAGAACGCCGAAGTCGTCTAGTGTCTATGCGCCAGTGGGAATGGGAACTTGAAGCCAGCATGACCATGATGACATTTGCCTAAGCTTCGACCTTCGATTTCGAACTGGCTTGTGAATTGGTGTATAAACGTTTAATAACTACATTTCTTGCGGAAAGTTTGTTGTGTGGCAACACTTCATTATACATACTTCAATTTGTTTTTACAGTTAAATGGTCTTCAAAGCGCTAAAAGCAAGACTGCTAGGAATGTGAAAAATAACAAGCCATAGTGAGTGCTATCAGGGGGCGAAATCTCATCAAGATTTCATCCAGCGAGAGTCTAATGTGTCGAAATCAATCTGTTTGGTGAAAATAAGCAATGACGTGAATTAGTTGTGAGCGCAAAGCACTACTCTGTTTAAAGAATAACTGTTTTGAGGTTAGGAAGCATCATACTTGAACTACAGAAAAGAATAGAAGGTGTTCCAAATTGTGGAAAAAATCGTGTAATACCCTCTATTCTCGCGCTAGTTGAACGATTGCAGTGCCATGTTTTTGTGGCAGCCGTAAACATTTATGAAACTTTGGTAACTGCCGAAGGGGCTTGGCCAATATTCTGGAAGGATGAATGCTTTCCGAAAGCGAATCCAGACAGACGCGAATCTTACAACGGGCACGAATGAACGTTACTATGTAGCGGAGAACAGGCAGGCCTTCCTTCTCACTTCAAACTTATTTACGTTCGCAAATTCGACAATATGCGGACGGGACATATCTTGTCAAGCGCTTCCTGATTAACCTCGAACATTAGGGCAAAATTTCCGCGAGGCCACGATGTCAGTGTATAACGAAAGGAAATATTTTAGCCAGGAATAGTAAGCCTTCACTTCTTCGGTTATCCAACACCTTTACTGAAAGGGCAGGGACAAAAATGTTTGTACTGCGCGGACCTGTTCTATACAGCTGAAGTTGGGGCAAGCACTGGTTTCAGCTCTGCTCGTAGGAAGCTGCGAAAAAGGGTTTTTTACTTACGTTTCACTCGTGCGATCGCCGAAACGTTAGTAAAGACGCTTTTTCGCACGTGTGCTGATTCTTTCCCTCTACTGCATTGAAACAAAATCGGCATCAGATTTTCAGAGGTTCTATGCACCGGCTTTCTGTTTTATAGATCCGTTAAAATTAACCGTATTGCAATTCTTTCACGCCAGTTGAATAACTTGAAGAGGTGAACGCTTTATTTGCCAGATAAATTGCAGAACTATGTAAGCTAATTAAAAACAAATAATTTTACTAATCATTTTAGAGCATCACATTCCTTAATTACATTTAGCAGATCATCAATTCTATTATACATTAATTATAATTATAATTAATGTGCTCTAATGTAGTCACTTTAGAGCACATGTCCCAGTTGCGTAATTGAAGCCTAGAAACAATAAATTTACATCTATATAGCACCAGTTCCGAGAGATGCATTTTCATATCTATGATCCAGGTTAGACTTACCAGAACTATGAGAAATGTAGTGCTGATAAGTTAACTTTGGGCGCTGGAAAAGCGGCGCACTTTCTCCAGCGCTTAAATAGCTACGTTCACCGTGCGAACTGATTTACAACGGACTGGTTGATTTAGTCAGACCTCCCAAGAGATTCTGCTTGCAGAATTGCCATAACTCTTCTTTTACTGAAATGTAACATGTACGCTTCGATGTTATGGATGTCTTTTCGACATCCTTCAACGTAGTAAAGAAATTATGTGACCCCCTCCCCCCCCCCAAAAAAAAGAAGAAAAAAAAAAAGAAGAAACACATTCCCAGCCGTTAGGAAGAAGTGGACTTCACCTTTTAGATGTAATAGATTGAAAACGCTCAAGCAGCATTACAAACAAGGTAATTGCTGCGTCGTAAATTAAAGATAGGGAACCCTCGGTATAAAAATTCCTCTTAGACCCCTATAAATACTCCGCTTTGGTGGTCTGTGCCGACGTAAGGACTACATTGTTTTGCAGCTTCTCCGGGAGATGCTGAACGTTTCGGTGAAACCCTGTGACGACTTCTACAGCTACGTATGCTCCAAATGGGACGCCAGGCATTCCTACTCGTTCAAGGAAGGTGTATATCTGCGGTACGTCTATAAGTAGTCTATAAGTGCTCCTTTTACAATGAGAAGCTTTTCGCGTCTTGCCATACCCGTTTTCTCTAACTTGGTATTGAACGTGGCTATGCCCGTGATATTGACACGTGTACTTGTTTATCTTTATCGGCTGACCATGTTTCACTACGTAACAAATGCTATCGCACAGCGCAGGACACAGCTGCATGCAACAGAAGTTTCTCGAATGTTATCGATGATTCTATGCGCTGTCTATTGTCACCGAACCTTGCGTAATCTAATTTCATGTATGCGAGATGCGAATGGTCTAGAACTTTCTGGAAGACACGCAAGCATCAGCGATTACTCTGGAATCTTCTATGACTGATGTATAGAAGCGGACGCGCTTGACCTGCTGATCGTATTTCGACGATCGCCAACTGTGTTCGCCGCTATTGTTGTACTTTAAGTGTAGCCTATTTTTGTGGGCACAGGTTCTCCCAATAAAGGTTTCTTCATTCACAGTATTGCTACTGTGTTCTTTACCGTCACTACTACGTGAGAATATCAGCCGCACGCCGAAAATTATTCTCTACTTGCCGAGATCTTAGCCTGGACCGGCCACTCGGTAGACAAGTGCCCTGCCTTGAAGTTCACTGTATGGCTTGCCCGTGACCTCACGGACGCAGCTTTTCACCACGATGGTTCTCCAATATGGCGCCTGGGATGACGTCAGTGTATTATGCTGACTGCCGCGTTATACCTGCTTCCATGGAGGAGGGAAAGCTCAGGAGAGGCCCCTGCCCAACTGGTTGTGTTGGATAGGGCTGGAGCCGCGCGAGACGCCAACGGACGCAGCTGCTCACCGTGCTGGTTTGCCAAGATGGCGCCTACGATGTCGTCACTGCAAGCCATCTATATCAAGACTGCAAACGGAAAGTGACAAACATGCGTTGTACAGAGCGAATCTGTTTGTCTATTTCCGTTTGCTGCGCTGATACAATGATATTTCAGTACCAACTTCCGCGAAACTGCCACCTCGCTGAAACTCACCCTACCAAGAGCAAAGCTTCGCACGTACTGGTACTGTCTCTAAATCTCCGTTCTGGTACACTGCTTCACACCGGAGATGTCGGAAGCCTAGGCTTGTTTGGGTGCAGTTCTGTCACCCTGCCTATATTCCGGCTGCTTATAAATACTTGTTATACGGCAAAGCCGATAGGAGCAGAATCAGTAGATTTACTCCGCCTCCGTAAATTTAGTGAGAGCGTTTAAAAATTACACCAACAGTAATGAGAAACACTGAATAAGTTTAGACTGATAAAGTATTCTTGAAGAACTCTAGTTGAGTTGGCTTCAAGGTTGATTATTAGCAGAGAAAATGACGGTCAAAATTTCCCTGTCAATTTCGCGTCGAAACTCCAGAGTCAGTGTGACGTCACAGATGAACAAAGTATTTTTTGGCACTTCGGCCGTCGTGGCTCAATAAAAGCTCTAGAAACTTCCCTACTATAGGCTTTGGCTTTTTTTGGAATACAATGTAGCTCATTTTTACCGATAGAAAGTTTATAGGGACAGCGTCAAAATCCACGACGTCAGGATAGTTGCTACGGGAATTTCAAGGCGGCGGCGCCACCCGTATTTCGTTCTCGCGTCATTTCTGCTTTGTTTCGTGGATTTCTGGTGACTGCGCAAGCACTCCGCCACGTGGCTTTTTTTCATATTTCGCGGGCTTTCTTTGCAACCCGGAAAAAAAGGACTACGTGAGACGTATCGCAAAGGAAACAACTTGATCGGTGGTTTCTGAAGGTGCTCTACAAATCTGCTTATCATACTCGGGGTCCTCAGCCAATAATCAAAAAAGTTGGATAATTAAACTTAATTAATTAGTGAGTTATGGGGAAAACAAAAAGAGAATACTGTCTGAGTTGCTATAGGCTATTGCGAATAGTATGCGTTCGGTTTAATTCGCTTCCGACGCGCCTTTCATTTTAAATTCTTGGCTCAAGTTATGTGGGACACCCTGTATAAACCAATTCACGGTAGGAATGCTGTCCTGCGCATGAGCTAGCCTGCAAAACAGTAGCATCAGTCACAGTCAGCAAACTCTGGAAGGTTTCGCAAAAAAGCTTCGCTTAAAGCTGCGTTTTTAATATGGCACGTTGTCTCGGCAGGCGGTATAAGACACGCAACGGTTCAACTTTGTTTCCTCAATTTTACTTCCATTTCTCAGGGCAAACTTCACCCGAACATTTTCGCTTGTAGATGGCCCGATAACATTTAAATTCTTGGTGATATGAAAGCTGACATGAAAAGTAGCTCAACAGCTGCATTTACTACAGAATTCGTTTCTCAACTAAAGTCCATGCAGCTTGTCTCACGCGATACGCGAATTGTCGCATCCTTGAAACGGGAGCATTGGTATCACAGAATAGAATGGGAAACAATGCGCGCAGAATTTCTTCAAGAAACTTATAGAAATTTCACAGGTGAAGGAAGTCGAACGATACACGACTAAGCAAATTACCATTCATGTCTGCGTGCAAGTGCAATTTTGCGTGTTCATGCAAAATGTCCTTTACCTGTTGGGGAATTTCAGACGTGTTGTTTTTCATTCGCATTGACTGCAAAATTTTCCAAACCCGCAGAGAAAAAAAGCGTTGGGCCATACTGGTTTTGCACCTACACAGGACGAACAGCTGCGTACTTGTTAAAAGTTATGCCGCAATTTCCGTTAGGAACGCCGATATCTGCCAGCTATATACTCCGAGCTTTATCGATGGCGCAGGTGTGCTGCTCACCTCGCAAGCATGTAGCACCCGCTGTAGGCGACAACGAAAATGAATATATCACTGGGATCATAGTAAGCTACAATTTCAGGCACTCTTTCTCAATATGAAGATGTGGTTATGGTTGATTTGATCCGGTATACGCCTGGCGTGCCCAATGAAAAACCACTTTGCGTGCACATCGCGCTTCACTATCATTTAAGCACGCCAAAGTCATTAAAGCCTATACTTAAGCCTTCTGTGCTATATGCGTGCTGTAGTCAACAAATGAGCAGAGAGAGCGATAACAAAAGCTGCAGTCCCGCGTGCGGGAGCCATCACTCCCGATCGCCACGAACATGCGCGTATAGTTTCCTACAAAAATTACCAGGGGAAACTCTGGCGTTGCGATCGTTCAGTTACCACGGAAACGATGGGTACTGCATGGATTTGTGTAGCCTTCGTGCTTGTGGCTTTATACAATCCTCTCGTGACTGCATTTATTGCGCCGTATTTCCGTTTACCGGTCGAGCCAGTGTAAGTTCAAATTCGAGCCAGTGACATCTTTATAAACGCTCGACGGCATTAAGACTCAGCTCATGCGCATTCATGGCGAATGGTTATGCTCTTATAGAGCAGTATTTTTTTGAATATGTGCAATTCGCAACGTCACAGCGTCGTCTGAAGCCAGACAGAAGAAGTTTAGGCAAATGCGTGCACTATATCTGCAAAGACTTAACCGCTACGTTTGCAACTTTCATAAAAGCCAACGGCAGAAATTCCTCTGGTAAGTTTTGTCGGAAACTGTGCATACAAGCCTCTTAATCACGTGATCTTCGCTAATGTGGCTTCTTGAAGGTTAGACACTAGACAACTCTTCATAGAAGTCTCATAATTTTGACTACCTTGAAACGCGGAATAATTGGCTGATTGCTTGACATGATTTGACGTCCATGAGTATATGACGAATGCTATGAGAAACAGTGTGTAGAGGACTCCAGGGTAATTTTACCACCCGCCTATCTTTAACGTGCATGCAAAGCGTGGTGCACGAACGCTTCTTTTTTTTTTTGCATTTGCGGAGTGGGGTACGACTGTAAAAATGTTTACACAGGACGACAACGGAGCTCTAACAAGACGTGCGATGATGACAAAAGACGTAGTTGAAAACTATATCATCATTCTGGCAGCCTTGGGCGCGCATAAGTATCCGACAAGAGAATTTCACAGGGTGAGATATGAAACTCTCCCGTCAGATATTTCTGTGCGCCCAAGGCTTTCACAATGATTAAATAATTTTCGACTACGAATTTTGTCATCGCACGTCTAGTTAGAGCTCCGTTGTCGTCCTGTATAAACTTTTGTAAGGCCCTAACGGTAAGTGTGTTACCAGTGTGTTAGAAAACGCCCTGGAGGGCGTAAACATTTTTTATAGTGTAACCTCAGCCAGTCATCGATCCTCCAATCTCGTGCTCAGCAGCTGCACGACATTACTGGCGACTCACTGTGGCACGTGCAGTACACAATAGAAATGATAAAAATAAGGAAATAGTTCACGAGCCGGGTTTTCTTTTTTTCTAAAATTGCGGGAACTAACGTATATAGTCACCATGCACGATACAGTCAACACTTTCAAGGCTTCCAACACATACTCAGCACTTGTGAGAAAGAAAGAAGCACCTCAGAGAAACACAGCAAAGGCGGCAGAAGAGAACTGGAAGGATGCCGGTCTTCAATTTTTGAAGCTCTTGAAGTTTTACTAGTTGGAGACGCGTCTTTCTTCCACGTTCCAATCTGTTCTTTTTTTTTGTCCTCTAAGGAAGCCAAAATGTCATTGACGCGTACGTTGCAACTAGCCTATAGCTTTGTGAATAAGTGCTGCGACATTCTTTCCATCGAGTTTCCTCTTGCAGGTTCATCCAGCGCGTGTCCGAGAGGAACCGCCGCACTGCCGTTCCAGTGCAGGGACAGAGCGCGTCGCAGAAGGCCGCCAAGTTCTACCAGTCGTGCTCGGCCACCTACACGCAAGGCGGTGACAGCGAGCTGGACGCAGTCAAGCAGCTGCTGCTTCGGGTCGGCGTCCTCTGGCCCCGGCTCAGCAATGACTCGAACGTGCTCCGCATCTGCTTCGCCATGTCGGCCATGCTCGACTGGGCACCCGTGATCCTCTTCTCGGTCCATCGCCCCGCGGTGCCGATGACGGTGTCGCCATCGGTGTTCTTTCGCGAAGTCCTGGACAGGCGTAAAGCCATGCTCGGCGGAGGTGGTAGCGACTACAGGACGTACTTCGGGCACATGTTCCGCGTCTTTGGCCAACCCGAAGGACCGCGCGACGACGTACTCGCGTACGGCGAGCTGATCGCGATGGAGTCCCACCTGGTTCCGGCGCTTGAACGAGCGTATGCCGTGATCGAGGGCGACTTCGTGGAAAACGCGACCCTCGACGACGTCATCCAGTTGGCCGGCAACACGATCCCCAAGTGCGTATACGAACGGTCATTGAGTTTTACGGCAGAGAGCCGGTCGACTGGAGCCTCTGAAAAGAATGGCAGTGCAAGCGATGACTAGTTGTAGGAAGGGCTGTGTTTGCGCCGCGCTAAGAAGGAGGGGAAACGATCTGCATGCGAGCCGCTCAGGAAAAGTGTACGCGTTCGGCAGTTGGTGCCTGAAAACAAAGTGTATGATTCGCCTCAAGAGGGAGCATGTGCAGTGCGCAAGGGTGTAGTACAATATTTCTTCCGCACCTGTAGTCTTTGTGACCCCGTATTTATAGAGAGCAGTTGCAGTGGAAACAATAAACAACTTAACAGCCCAATATGTCACCCGCTAAGTGTTTAGCTATAGATGATTGAATTGTTGTCGCCCAATCCTTTATTCAGTCACATATATAGCTGAATTGCGCTCTCCGTTTTCTAAGGGGGAGTGTAGATGCGAGGAGTGTAGCTCTCTCAGGCGGATTGGAGGACGTTGGCAGACTTGGACGTGTGGGTACGTAGTGCATCTCCCTCCGGACGTTCCTAGCCCTGGACAGCTCTGTGAATGAGGTAAACACCTTGTACTTAAATGGCGTCTTCCGCTTCCCAGGTCCGCATGGGAGGCGCAGTTTCGCGAGAACTTCGACGCGGTGGTGTACAACGGCACGGCGTCGCAGAGGGTCACCGTGGACAACGTACGCTTCTTCGTCACCTTCTTCGATCTGATGCACGCGCTGGGCGAGTCGCACATGGCCTACTACCTGGGCTGGACCACCGTCCAGGGGCTCTCACTGTTGACCAAGCCCGAGGTAATCCGCTACTACTACCCATCGCACGGAGAGGCGGCGCGGGACCACGTGCTGCTCTGCGTGGGACTCACGCATCATTACACGGGGCTCACCTTCTACGCCAGCTACATCCGAGATGAAGTTACGCCCGAGGTGATCGACGACGTCGCTCTCCTTGTGAGAAACGTGCACGCGTCCTTTCGCAAAGGGTACGCGGCATCGCCGGTGTGGAAGGGCTTCGTCGACCGTAGCACGCAGCCGCCCGCCGCGAACGCTTCTTCGTCGCCGAGCGGCCCACCGCTGAGTTTCGTTCACGATTCTCGCGAAGACGCCCTGAACGAGCTCTTCGAACACTATCCGGACATGAACTCCACCGTACTCGGCAATATCGAGGGCGCCGTGGCCGCGCGGCGCGCGACTACGCGGGACACGCGCACGGCTCGGTTTATCTGGAACGGTACAGTTCGCTTCCACTATTTTGTGGCCAAGGCGGCGACGGCGGTGTCGCAACGCTTCGAGCTCATGCCCGTCGCGCTGGAACCGTTGTTCTACAGCCCGGACGCACCACCGGCCGTGAAGTACGGTGCCCTGGGCGCCGACATCGCCGATGCCATCGCGGGCCTCGTGTTCGACGACCTTCGCGAGGCGGACAACAGCACGCGCACCGCGGTCGAGTCGCAGCCCTTGTGCTTGCTGCATGCGTCGGTGGCCGGCACGAGGAGCGCCGTGCCTCCGCCCGGGTGGCCGCACATGACGAGGCTTCAGCTGGCCGAGAGGGCTATGTCCCTGGACGCGGCTTTCAGGGCCTTTCTCGACGTCACCAACGGGGGCCACCAGACGAGGCTGGACCGCCACCATCCGTTGTCGGGCAAGATGATGCTGTTCGTCTTCTGGTGCATGGTCCAGTGCGGCGCCTCCGACGGGAAGCACAGGTGCAACGACCCGCTCAGGCTCATCCGTTACTTCGGGGAGGCGTTTCAGTGTGAAGTGGGAACGGCCATGGCCACTGTGAGAGATTGCGTGTGACGGGTGGGCGTTGTGGCGACGACCACGTATATTATGGTTGAACGTGTTGTAATCGAAGACAGGATTCAAACGTAGTACATACTACCGTCTTTACCTTGGGCCTGACCTCTTATGACAGTTTCATGGCTATTCGGCTCTCGGTAATTTTCGCATCAATTGACTCGGATCGCCGTGGAAGTTTCCGCTGGTGAAATTAATCCAGTGTCCCTTGTTGCTGCCGTAAATGGCACATGAAGCTTGAATTTTGTTTTTACTTGCGCTGCTGATATTGAAGTCTATTTTCTTTTATATACAGGTGAATTCAATTGACTTTATTTTGTCCACGAATTAGCCCTACTGGAGAGTCACCGTTTTCTTCTGATATACGTGAATTCAAATGACTTATTTTGTTTCAAGTGACTTATTTTGTTCATGAATTACCTCGACTGGAGAGTTGCCGAAACTGTTTTCAATATCTTGATCTTCATATTTTTTTTATTTTATAGGGGCAAGTGTGAGCACGTCATCAAATCTTTATTGAGCGGCAGCGCGAATGTGCAAAGCGCTATGTGTTCCCACTCCAGCTCCTCCGAGATAAATCTGATCATCCTTAATTTAATTTTGCGGTATTACATTGGGACCACCCAGCAATCGTGATACCATATTGTAGCGAACAACTAAATTCCTGTCTAAATCTCTTCAGTGAGTGCGAATGTGACGAGGCCTATTTATTTTTATTTTCAACTGTTATGCAACGATTTCTGTGTTACCTGAGAGAAAACATGAAAGAAATTTACTTTTTAAACGACCCCAAGCAAATAACAAATTGGTGACACGAACTATACCCAAGACAGCCTTATATGGGAATGAGCATACCAGGCAAGTTGCGCACGCCCGCATCATCATCATCACCACAATCATCATCATCATCTTGATTATCAGCAGCCGCCTATTTTGTGTCGCCTGCGGAACGAAGTTCTCTTGCAATGACATCCAATTATACGTGGTTTGCGTCGGCAGATTTCATCCTATGCCTGCTAATTTCCCACTTCAATCACAGCGCATATAGTACTGTGCCGTTCCCTACTGCGCTTTACTACCCTTGATACGGATTGTGTAACTCAAATAGACCACCGGTAACCTACACTGCGCATTACATGGCCGGCCCAACTGCATTTCCTCCTCTTAATTTCAACTATAATATCGGCCACCCCCGTGTACTTTCAAAGAAATTGGAGGACGCTTTAGCTTCGCCTTTAAGAATGGAACGCGATAGCATTCAAAGATCCCTGACTGTTTCTCACGCTTCCCGGCAACCGCAGCTTATGTAACCGTAATGTTTACCGGGAAACGCTGGCGGCGAACGCTCTGCCCGAAGGCGAGCTTTCTCGTAGAAACGCGGCATCTTGCGTGGGCCGCGATGCGGCGGAGGCGAGCGCCATCTGGAGGTAATGCAAGGAACCGGGCGGCCGCTCCGTGGCATCCGAGATGCGCGTGCTCCTCGGAAGCCGTGGCCGGCCTATGTGTTGCAGAAAAGGTGGAAAAGGGGTTATCACAGCGAAGTTGTTAAGGGCTACTTTCCCCACTATCGTGTCCGCGTGTAGAAAAAAAAATCCAGAAGATAGTGGAATGCTGGGCCGGACCGCGGCGGAGGTGACGCAGGAGTTGAGCATTCCTTGTACTCAAGTAAGCTCTTGCTTGGGCTAGTTGGTTCATCCTTGAATGAGTAAAGGCAAGGCGCAAAAGACAAGGACGGAAGAAGGACACAAGGCGCCGGTCCTGTCGTTTGTTTCCTTCTTCAGTCCTTGTCTTTTGCGGGCGCCGGTCCTGTCGTTTGTGTCCTTCTTCAGTCCTTGTCTTTTGCGCCTTGCCTTTACTCATTCCCCATACGTGAGCCGATCCCGAAGATAGTGCAATGCCGGGCCCACCCGCAGCGGAGGTGCAGTTCGCCATGAAGGGGCCCACATACACAGCTTCGCAGGTCATCCTTCTTCACAGAGGGGTATAGGGCACAGTTTCTTTAGTTGCCACGTGACGGAATTATGTTTTATCGTATATTTAAAATTTATATTTAAAGTCCGACGCTATCATGTCTGTAGGTTGTGTGTAAGTCGTACCAGAGTCCTTCAATACTTTTCTAATATTCAAGGACCTGGGTCGTGCTTTACGATTGTTATGACGCGTTTTACTTTGAGAAATTCAATTAGCCCAGTAATTTGTTCGCTCTAGAGGGAAGGTCTGCGCGATTGGGTTTGCAGGGTTCGGAATCAAGGAGCCCGAATCGCAGAAATTCCGGCGTCGGCGTCCGGCTTCAGTCGTTGCACCGATAAAAAGGTATTCGGACCCCACATACCCCCACATACCCGACATATTCAATGCACTAATTTGAATGAGGAGGGAAGATAACCGATGGTCATTAAGAGTTACGGAATGGATTCCAAGGGAAGGAAAGCGTAGCAGAGGGCGGCAGAAAGTTAGGTGGGCGGATGAGATTAAGAAGTTTGCAGGGACAACATGGCCACAATTAGTACATGACCGGAGTAGTTGGAGAAGTATGGGAGAGGCCTTTGCCCTGCAGTGGGCATAACCAGGCTGATGATGATGATGATGAATTGAATTTCTCAAGCTAAAATACGTGGAAAAAATTGTAAACTGCGACTTCCACACAACTTGCAGATGTGATAGCTGCCGGACTGTAATTTGAATATGCGAGAAAACATAATTCTGTTACGCGAAAACTCAAACAAACCTCTTTTCCAGCGTTTCTACACTGCACAGACCGGAGACGGCGTCCGCCATTTGCGCACGCCGGCGCGTTAATATCTCGCAGTCCACGAAGCAGCGCGCCCGCTTCCTTGAAATACCGCATCGTCGCCCCTGCAAGAGGCCGCGTTTCGACCAGAAAGCCCGCCTTCGCGCATAGCGTTCGCCGCGAGCGTATCCCGGTAAACATTTGCATATGCTGCAGTTGCCGGGAAGCGTGAGAAGCAGTAAGGGATCTTTAGATGCTATTGGCGTTCCACTCTGCAGGTGAAGCTTAAGCGTCCTCCAAATTCTTTAGAGTATCTGCAGAGTCTTTATGGAAGAGTTCCCGTATGCTTCTTTTGTACCTTGACCAACCAATGCCTTCAAGACTGCCAGTATCTACTGAATGGAACACATTCTCGTCATCTATGAAATCTCTAGAGACGTCAGGTATACAGTGAAGATTTATCAATTATCTGGCTGATGACATGTGCGTGATCCACTGTTGAACATTTCTTCTACAAGCCAGCCTGCTCTCTTGGCTTTAGAAATCGATCCTTGCCTTGATTCTAGTGGAAATTACCTTAGGAAATGTTTTGTACAAACCGAAGCAAGGTGACAGGCCTAGAACTTTTCTATTATTTAGTTTATTTCTTATGAGTTAGTATGATGCTTGCAAGTTGGAGCTAAGGCACCGAGAAAGCATATAGGCAAGTTCTGCCAAGTAACGAGGGACGTAATAATAATAAAAATGGCATAAATGTATCTGGCTCTAGGGATCAGATCGTGCTCGAACTGGTAAAGCTGGCCAAGGCAGTTAATTAAATTTGACATTGTACCATCGAAAATAGTTAGGAAGAAGTAAATAGCGTAAGAGCAGGAAATTAGGACCGAAAATTTGCACTGGAAGAAATAGGATGCATGGAGCGAAAGATAAGCAGGGTATGCGATAAGAAATTTCGACGTTATAACAAAGACAGCAACGTTATTTTATACTGAACTGTACAATAGCTAGAGTAACCACGCAGCGTTGACTATACGTAGTGACAATCAGGAAACAGAAGTAGAAGGTCTGAAGGTCTTTGTAAGACATGCCCACGGGATAAGCCGAGGCAGAAGAGCATAGCAATCGGTTTCATAAAAATTCGAAGGGATAAAAGATGTGTAGAGGTAGCGCGACGCGACTATTTTAGGATTTTCAACGGCGTCATTAATCCCTGTGAATTCTTAGACCGTTTTTGTCTGCGATGTGACAACAGCGCGTTCATGACCCCCAGAACAATTTCGGCGAGCCATATCTAACGCGATAGCGTTAAGGGCCCCGTGTCGTAGAAAATCCGGTGTCGGTGGAGTTTTGCGTGTGCGAAAATTGCCGTATATATTTAGGTATATGTGTATGCCTCGTCTTGCTATATGACATGCGGTGTATACGGGTTATATTGTGATGCCATTCTATCCCCAAAGTTGCTCATAACAGGCCTTACATCCTTGACAAAGTTATTCCTCGAAATTTTGAGAATTTCAGCCCACAAACAAATGTCATGAAACAAAACACCGACAGCACATGTCTTTTACGTTAACTCTACTCAGACTTAAATATTAAAAGTGCGAAGCAACAACAGAAATCTGGAAATGATGTAATTTTGTTTTTGGCGTGGCTGTGCACTACCTCCGGGAATGGTCCACGCAAGAGGCCGCGTTTCTACCAGAAAGCTCGCCTTTGTGCATAGCGTTAGCCACCAGCATTTCTCGGTAAGCAATACGGTTACATAAGCTGCAGTTGCCTGGAAGCGTGAGAAGTAGTCAGGGATCCACTTTTCGAGGCGAAGCTCAATCGCCCTCAAAGTTTTTTGCAGTCCAATTAGCCAAGCAAAAAGAAGTATTTTTACCTAAAGTATACTAATGGGCACGTGCTATTGATGTGTTGAGATATAAGAAAACATCACCAAGCGTCGAGCTCATTCATGCCACTTTGTTGTTACGGCTGGCAGTAAAATTCCCATTTTGAAAAGTTCTAACTCTACAGCAGAACTGGTGCCGGCTGAAGAGCTTTATATATATAGCAGCTCGGTATTATTGCCAAAGACGTGCGTTTTAATGTAACTGTATGACACGCGACTTTTGCAGATCAGTTCAAAATTGGGTAAAGTGTTCTGTCTCATCATCATTGTACATAACCATTGTGTACACTGTATATATGGAACATCATTTTATACATTTGACATTTAGTTTATGCCTCACTGTGCCTGTCCGTGGGTATATGTGACTATACGTTGGTGAGTGAGGAATCGGACACTACTTTGAAAACGGGCTGCGTTTCGTTTTTTTTTTTTTTATATATGTTATCATCCTTGTGGAATTGTGCCGTGATTGTGACTCAGTGTTCGTAGCTGCGGACGCGGCGCGTTAACGGCGAATTGATTGCTCCCAGTGACTGCTCAATTTCTCCTTTTACAATGTCGGTGATCGAGGCCACTTGAGGCTGCAACGCAGGCAATATTTTATGCAGTTCTTCGCGCAAGACTGCCCAGATGTTTTCTCGGAGCTCGTCGGAGCCAAGTCCTTCAACTTCGTTCTTCGGCGTAACCATTTGACGATCATATTGCCTAGTGCACATTTAAAGCGTCTTCTCGATGGTCGCGGCTTCCGTTGAGTATTCGGTAACTGTGTTAGGCGGGTTGCTAATTGATCCAGCGAAGAGTTCCTGCTTTACTCCCGCATGAAGAAACGAACTTTCCTCCACTCAGACATATTCGTGCTGGTATAACGGTACAGACGGGCCATTTATTCCGTATAAATGGCAACGTTCTGGTTCGGGAGCTGTATTCAGGCTTCTAGCAGAGCTTCTGCACCTTCCTCGCACACGACGCTCCTAAAGATCTGCAGGAAGCCGTTGCGAAAGAGGTCCCACGTCGTTAGCGTCGACTCTCAATTCTCTAACCAAGTCCTCGTGGCATCATCCAAGAAGGAGTATGGCGCAACATGTTCAGAGAGCTTCAGTTTTTGAACGTCACGACCCTTTCGTATGTCTCCAGCCAGCATTCTGGGTCCTCAGCCGATGTTACGCGAAAGGTCGTTAGCTCCATGGGTTGATGCAATACGATTGGAAACACGGGTGCTGTCATTTCAGCTCTTGGCTCGGTCTTGACCTTCCTGGAAGTCTCCGGTAGAAGTCCTTGCTCCGGCGGTAATGTTTGCAGCCTGTGGGTTGCTCGACGGTCCTTGGTGACGTTGACGATACCTTCACGGTTTGGGTTTGCAGGGGCTTCCGTTACACAACGAAGCGCCTCCACAAAATGTCACTTTGTAGTGACGGTGAGGAACACAGCATAGCAGAACTTCGAATCACGAAAGTAACGTTTTATTGGGCGATCCTGTGCCCACAAAGGAAAGTGACACTCGAAGCACAATGATAGCGCCGAGCACAGTCGACGACCATCGAAATTTTGTCTGCGGGACCAGCGCGTTGGCTTTTATACATGACTATTATACATGACTGCGGTATAAATAAATAAATAGGCATTATTAAAATTGTTTAACGGCAGGATTCAAACATAGACCTCTAGCACAGAAGCACGACATTGAAAGTTTTACGGACACATGGACAAGCGGAACCACCGCAAGTAACAGCCATTATGCGTGCTTGCAGTGTCTTATTACCTTCTGCATGAAAAAATTATAAATTACTTTGAGATTTAGCCAAATTTAGGCCCAGACAAAGCTTAATAAACGGAGCCACAAGATGGTTTGAAGCCCCAAGCAAGAATATACACAAATCTATGTACTACCAAACATTCCCATGGTGGCGGAACGATTGCAGCGCCAGAATTCCTCCTAGTAGTTGTAGGAAACTCTATGGGTGTATTAATAGAAACTACGAGTGAAAAATAGTGCTGCCATTTTATCGATTTTCCTTTCGCTAGATTTGGCGACTTTCTTGTCTGTTTAGCAAGAATTTTTTTTTTTTTTTTTTACAGAACGAAGCGACATCATTTCAGCGATTTCGCGGTATGTAAAGTTGCTTCAAGGATGACCGTATTAAACGCGCTTTAGTATAGGAAAGCTACAAGTAAGTGGCCGAAATTGACCGTACGACGAGCGGGCTCGTTGACCATGATGAAGCGAAGGTTGCCTTCCCATTGGTAGTCATCACACTGTGTCTCACAGCACGGTGACCTTTACAGAATTCACAATGTGCTCAGAAAACCCGTTTCTTGTTTTTTATTTTAATTTCTTTACGAAACCAATGTGTGTTTACGAAACCAATCTGCGTTTACGAAACCAGTCTGCGAAACCAAAACGCACCTGGGGGACCATGTGCGGCGGTGTGCAAGGAAGATAAGATTACTTGTGCTTTTTGGGAATCGTGCTGCATTTGTTGCCTCACAATTTCAAGGTAATCGCCAAATTTCACCTGTAATTGTTTGCTGGTAAGTAAATATATTATAAATATCAAAGGCCACTACACACTGCTGGTAAGTTTATTGTTTATTCCTCGTCCGCATGGGCCCCACCCCATACAAACATGAAACGTTTCGGTGAATGATGTACGCCACGTTAGCTTTTATAATACTCTTCCAAGACGCCTATGGCACTTACAGTTTGGTAAAAGAAACATTGCCAATTTTAGGGTGCGTAAAATTTAACGGTAATTTAGGAACTGCTTTGTCTCACATTAGCGATATATATAAAAAGTTATAACTACACTCGTTAAGCAGTGTTTTGGCACTGGTTTGATGTTTCTTATGTGCGCCTATATCTGTCCCTTGTGCCAGTTAGTGCCAGTTTCGTGCCCATACGCCATGTTGTTTTCCATGGCCAAGGGCCAAGCGGTTTCGCGAATGCGAATGGCCGGTGAGGATCAGTTGAGTGTATATATTTCTTGTCATAGCTGCGAACTATGCCGTATCTGTGCACCCTGGCAGCTCGCTATCCCTGACAGAAGTGGGTGCACAGAATGCTGAGTACAAAGTATGAAGAGTTGCCGGCACATTCTTCCAGGCTGCGTATCACGATGAAACGTGGCTCCCGCGCTTCTGCAAGAGTGAGGTGACTTGGATGTAGCTTGCGGAACTCCTAGGCGCACCTGTAAGTTTGGGGCCTGTAAAAGCTGTTATAGGTGAAGGGAAGACGCACATAATTTGTGCAATACATTTGAGGAGTAAGCGTTTCTCTGCCGGTCAAGAGCTGAGTGAACGTGGAGCAGGGGGGAAGTTGTTCCGCCCGACTTCGTATATCGTAATTGTATACGTGCCTATTTATTTGTGCCTACTAAAGCGTCTGAAAATGCTTTTTTTTTGGCACTCTTTTTGTTTTGAAAGCGCATTCTTCATTCCACAAGACCTTACAGCACTTGCCGGCGCTGTCGCTAATCGCAGCACACTTGGCAATGTGGCTTATCAAATAAAAGTTTGTGTTGTCAACGCTAGTTGAGTATTTTAGCGCCTCTCATCACATGCTTGACACTGTTTAACAATAGTAAAGCTAAAGATCACGAAAATACTGGTTCTTCGTCCGTGGTCACGCAGCTCCACGTAATACTGCAGGTGAGTATTTGAGAGAAAAAGGAACTGCATTTCGCGGAATGTAGGCTGCAGCTTGCAAAAAGTGCTGAATGTAGAGTGCGATGTGCGTATTTTAGGCGGAAGCATGCAAAGTTCGCTGGAAGCACTCTGGACTGTAAGTTACGGCGTACCCTTCTCCGACGCCTTCGCTTCTTCTCCAACTTCTCCACCTACCCCAGTCATGTGCTAATTGCGGCCATGTTGTCCCTGCAAACTTCTTAATTTCATCCGCCCACCTAACTTTCTGCCACCCATTGCTACGCTTCCCTTCTATTGGAATCCAGTCCGTAAGCCTCAATGACCATCGGTTATCTTCCCTCCTCATTACATGTCCTGCCCATGCCCATTTCTTTTTCTTGATTTCAACTAAGATGTCATTAACTCCCGTTTGTTCCCTTACCCAATCTGCTCTTTGCTTATCCCATAACATTACACCCATCATTCTTCTTTCCATAGCTCGTTGCGTCGTCCTCAATTTAAGTAAAACCCTTTTCGTAAGCCTCCAGGTTTCTGCTCCGTACGTGAGTACTGGTAAGACACAGCTGTTATAAACTTTTCTCTTGAGGGATAAAGGCAACCTGCTGTTCATGATCTGAGAAGCCTGCCAAACGCACCCCAGCCCATTCTTATTCTCCTGATTATTTCAGTCTCATGACCCGGATCCGAAGTCACTATACCTGTCCTACGTAGATGTATTCCCTTACCAGTTCCAGTGCCTCGCTACCTATCGTAAACTGCTGTTCTCTTCCGAGACTGTTAAACATTACTTTAGTTTTCTGCAGATTAATTTTGAGACCCACCCTTCTGCTTTGCCTCTCCAGCTCAGTGAGCATGCATTGCAATTGGTCTCCTGAGTTACTAAGCAAGGCAATATCATCAGCGAATCGCAAGTTACTAAGGTATTCTCCACTAACTTTTATCCCCAATTCTTCCCACTCCAGGTCTCTGAATACCTCCTGTAAACACGCTGTGAATAGCATTGAAGAAATCGTATCACCCTGTCTGACGCCTTTTTTTATTGGGATTTTGTTGCTTTCTTTATGGAGGACTACGGTGGCTGTGGAGCCGCTATAGATACCTTTCAGTATTCTTACATACGGCTCGTCTACACCCTGATTCCGTAATGCCTGCATGACTGCTGAGGTTTCGACTGAATCAAACGCTTTCTAGTAATCAATGAAAGCTATATATAAGGGTTGGTTATATTCCGCACATTTCTCTACCACCTTAGTGATAGTGTGAATATGGTCTATTGTTGAGTAGCCTTTACGAAATCCTGTCTGGTCCTTTGGTTGACAGAAGTCTAAGGTGTCCCTGATACTATTTGCGATTACCTTAGTAAATACTTTGTAGGCAAAGGGCAGTATGCTGATCGGTCTAAAATTTGTCAAGTCTTTGGCGTCCCCTTTTTTATGGATTAGGATTACGTTGCCGTTCTTCCAAGATTCCGGAACGCTCGAGGTCATGAGGCATTGCGTATACAGGGAGGCCAGATTTCCTAGAATAATCTGCCCACCATCCTTCAACAAATCTGCTGTTACGTGATCCTCCCCAGCTGATCCTCCCCATACATACGCCTTATGTATGATGTGCACACTACAGCGGGACTCCTCACTCGAGCTCTCCTATATGAACACTTCTTCGCCATTTGGCGGCACCGCAGCGAAGCCTGCACGTGACCTCTGAAATGCATTGCGTGCCAGTGTGTGCGAACACTGAGAAACGCATCGTGCAGGTGTCGGGCTCCTTTCTCGCGCTTTTTTATGGACGCGCTGCGCTGTCTAGTGGCGCTGCCGAGAACTCCTCGTGTGGCCTCCGAGACGAGTGGCGAGGTACGCCGGTGCATTAGAACTCTGAGAGTTGCCTTCGCTGGCGGCACACCCACTGCCACAGACTCAGTTAACCGAGTTGGTGAGAGCTTCACTGAAAAGTGACACATACTCAGCGCTCTTGTGGCGCAGCTCGCTAAAGTGTGGGCTGCTTGTCATTGCAGAACCCTT
Organism: Dermacentor andersoni; assembly: GCF_023375885.2. Lineage (NCBI taxonomy): Eukaryota > Metazoa > Arthropoda > Arachnida > Ixodida > Ixodidae > Dermacentor > Dermacentor andersoni. Next base: position 76,212,555 of record NC_092819.1, read on the forward strand.
TTGAACTGGGTTCGATTCTGCGCAGCATGGGATAAATTTTAAAGCTTCTTCTAATTGCACATTCGGCTGGTCGAAATGCGGCCGGGCTCTTCTACCGCGCTTCCTACTGTACACGCTGCGCCATCAAGCGGTGTCTTCGTAAAGTTCGCGCTCGGCGATGGTTCGGTTCGCTCCGAGCATTAAAATAATATTTTTGGTCATTGAATATAGCGGCATCTTAGCAGTGGCAATTATCTAGGCACCCAAATTGGCGTCAAATACGTTCATTGAAGAGCTGCATGCACCTACTGGCACATACTCATTGACACAAGTTGGTATCAAGTGCCTAAAAATCCGGTCTCTAGTAGGTATGAGTTATTCTCACTCTACCGCGGCATGCAATACTCTGTACGGACTGACTTTCTTGACGCCCGAACAAAAGGAAGGAACACACTGTTTTAACGCTCACAGAATACCTTGGTGTGGATAACTCGTCCAACATCTGCGGTAAGCTTCAGTTAACAAATCACGATGCCCTTCCTTTGAACAGCGCAAGCAGATATCCGTCTACATTACAGACAATCATTGCAGTTACAGTTCTAGCCTCATGATCTAGATTGTTCGCATCCGGTACTCACTTGCCCGGTCATGCCATACGGTGTTTACTGCAGGCTTGTTTAATTTCCGGATTAAAATTTCTTCACACCACCAGCGGCCGCGTTTTCTATGACGGGACACGCTTATCCGGTGACCGAGCAATCGCGTGTCAAGGATGACCCATCGTCTACGTGTCATCGCGCCTTCGCAGTTGACGCGGCCAGGAGAGGGAGCAGGTGGTCAGAGCGCTGCCAGCTGTACCTGTCGAAAGATGTACCCTGAGCGTTCCGCTCACCCGTCTTCGTTTCAGCAGATGCATTCGCTATAACGCGGCGTGGTCCTCACCAAGGACTCCATTGGCTACTGCGAACGTGGACCGCCATTCAATCGGCCCCCTTCCTTCGGAGAGGCACTTGCGAACGGTATGTCAACGTCGCCGCCGCGCGATCTCGATTATGCGCTTGCAAGCGTGACCCCCAGGTCCTGCATTCCAGGGGGATCTTAGGTGCTCGCGGTGGGTGGTCGGCGGTGAATAGGCGGGGAAGTAGTCATTTTATGACTGCACGAGGATGCTCAGCTTTGACGTTCAACATGGCGGACAGAAGACACGACGCGACGAGTGGTACGAACAGGATATGTACGCCTGCAGCGAGTACGTACTGTTCGTACCAACTTGTCCAGTCGTCCGCCCTGTTCGCCGTGTTATCTTTCGACTTCTCGACTGACTGGGCTCGTCCGGTTGAGTATTTGCAGCAGTCACGGGGAGTGACCACATCTCGATTTCCCATCTGCCCAAGGCTATACTTGCTGAATTCGTCCCACAGTATACCAGAAATGCTTTTGATCAGTCTGAGTGGTCGATTCCACCAAGGCACTTTTTTCGCCACGGGAGCTTCTAGTTTGGGCAAACTGGCATAGAAATGGGTGGCCTTTTTAGCTCGGGGCCAAGTGCGATTTCCCCGTTCATACGCACGTAAAAACGCAGGAACGTTCTCATTACTCTACCGCCGAATCAGTTCGAATGAAAGTTGTTGAATTTAAGGGAGAAATCAGAATTCAAGGAACTGCACGATGCATAACCTTGACTTAGGGCTTCGGTTTTCTCACTAAAATTGTGGAAAATCTGTTGGAGAACCTAAACGGACAAATATAATGTATTTGTTGAAGTGTTTATAGCATGGGCTAAATTGTTCTAATTTTTACGGGACTTCTGCAGAAGCTCTAACCAACACTTAGTATTATATTTTAAAGCGACTAATGAACTTTGGCACATCACTTAAGTCCGCTTTACACGTCTTAATAGGTGCACCTTGAGGAATTGTGAAATTATTTTATACTCCCGAGTTACAGAGTGGAAAAGTTGATTGTGAGGTTTTTTCTTTCAAATTTTGCTATATTGAATAACTTGTATAAAGAAATTAATAGCGTAATACTAAAAAACTGCTTTTTACCACAGATAGATTTTTACCTTGCATCTTAAACTCAATATACCTAATCAAGTTTACCGCACTAAATGCCGAGAAAATGGTTTCACCGTTCACATGTATTTAAGTAGAAAATCTGGAGGTAGAGCTTCCTGTTGAAGGCATACTAAACGAAAATATTTGGTTGGGCTAGACTGAAAATCTAGGCTACCGTTACAATGAATTCTCCATTCGTAGCGAGAACAGAGATCTTCTGGGCGTGGAAATGTCGAAAATAGAGAATCGTAGTAGCACCACCTTTTTTGGACTATGGTACCTTTCATGTGACGTCAGCACTGGCTGTGTCACAGAGAACAGGAGAGAGGTAAATCACTAAGAGGCATGTTGTTCGGCCAGTCAATTCATAGATTCAGCAAAATTTAAACTGCGCGTTGAAGATAAGACATACGAACAGAAACATAGACGCACACACAAAGCACACGCTTCCAGTCGGAAGGCTGCGCTTTGTGTGTGCGTCTGTCTTTCTGTTCATGTCCTGTCGTCATCTTGCAGTTTAAAATTTTGTTGAAGGTAGGTCATGTGGGGAATACGCAGACTGGTCCGTTTCGATGCGGACGATTGAAATGGAGGAGCAACACCACGGGACCTTCGGTGACAATTTTCTACGGAACCGAGTGATATATCGGCGCGTAGAAAACAATCATACATGCACTTCTAGATTAATAATCTATTGGTGTAACTCAGCTTCACATTCTACATTAGTGTCCTTTTAAGATAGCGGGGCATTATAAGGAAGAATAGCGTCCCTTCAAGTTTGCACTCTTTCTACAGCACCGACCCTTCGTGGAGCCTTTTACTCTCTGCAGGGGCTTGTCAGGTATTGAGACCCAGTACGGCCATTCGGGTGGAAATGCACGTATTATCTTCAGGGGACATTAGAGAGAAACACCACTTCCGTTTATGATAATAATCTGTTCCTTGAGAACACCAGCTTCGTTAACCTTTATGCGACAGATTGATTGCTATAGAAGAGAAAATAAAGATCAAAGTTGCACTTTTTTTTATTTTCGCTCCGAAATCCCAGTGCCGGTGCGTCAGAGTGACGTCACAGATCGCAAAGTGTATGTTCTTGTACTTGGACCCTTCTGGCGTAACAAAAATTCTTGAAGCTCATCACCGAGTTCAGTCTGTCGCTTTTTTAGTGTACAGCGTAGTCCAGCTTTCGCCAATAAAAATTTAGCTAGGCTCAAGCTGACGTTAACAAAATCTGTGACGTCACGATGAGCTGTTCCGGGTACCTCGAGGTGGCATCGCCACTTGTCTTGCGCCTTTTATGAGTTACTAAGCCGCTTTCCACTGTAAGAGTGGTTTTCCTTTTTTCTTGGGTTTTGTATAAAAGTAATGGCTAATGCAGGTATAATTATCTTTCGCTCTGGTGGCTCTTTATTCTGACAAAGGTCTATGCAGTCCAAGAACTGATAACGGCGTCCTTGTTCACATGCGTGGTTAAATGCGTAATGATTCTCCCTGCACGCAATTCGATTGCTAGACCCCAAGCTGATCCTGCTATGAAATTGTAGAGGCTGAGCCGTACACCCTATTGCACAGGCTGCGCAACTGAGGTTCAATAGCCAACTGTTAAGGACCCAGTTGTGCGGTCCATGTCTCAGTGAATCCATTAAATAGCTTATTCTATTGAAACTAGAGATCTTTGTGTTTTCCACTGCACATCATAAAAAATTTAAAGTATGGCACTCGCTGCTGCTGTGTTATTGCTCAAAATTCTCATCAAAATTGCCTTTTCGGGTCCGGATTGTTCACACACTTAATGCTGTGACTTGTCTGGTTTTTCAAAGCAAACAAATGTCAATTGGCATTCGCACGCCACTTTCGTGGCGTTAACATCGCGACCGCCCAGCGAGTAGTGGTAACTCATCTCGAATGTCATGCTTTGTCGTACATCAAACGACGGAAGCCACTAGGTGATGTCATAGCTGTCATGTTTTGGATGTAATTAAGGCAAAAAGCATACATGAAGGAAACTTGGCGAAAAAGAAAGACAGGCAAGTAATTGTGCCAAGTGTTACATTGAACCATCACCATAAAAACCAATCTCACGGAATTTGAGCAAGAACAGAGTAGTGGTAAGCGCAATTATCTTTATGATGTGCCCGCCAAAAGCTTGGAGGACGCTTAAAGGAGCACTGACACAAAAATTTGAAGTCGAGATAACTTGCGAGATCGATTTAGTTGGTCACACACACATCGTCTATAAAATATCAGCGGCGAATATCGCTTAGAACTTATTTAAAATCAATTTTAAAGTACGTGCGCGCAGCCAACCGCAAAACAGAGTACCTCGCGACATTGACATCAACCGGGATTGTAAATAGCCAAGAAAACGTTACGTCATGTGGCTACGTCACGAATTTTCGTTGGCTGCCATGCGGCTTACATGTGCTCTTCTCCTCTGTTGTTGCTTGTTCTAGCTGTTGTACTTGTAGTGGGACGCTCTCCGTGTCGCTGCAACTGCAGTTTTTGTCGTGTCCATCGGGATATTTCCCACACTATCAGCTTGACTACGCTGCCACAACGTTCAACGCCGATTTGTTGTGTCTTACCATTGATTGTGGCCGATGCGAGGGTTTTGTTGAGGTTCGTCCTCGCCATCGCCGGCCGCAATATCTGAGTCGCTAAGTGATTGGCCACGTCTAAAGCGCGAGACACATGGCGCGATTTTCCGTGCGATCTGTAGTACGGCGCGTCGTGTGCGACTTGCCGCATGCCGCAGCTCGACGGCCGTCTATCCGGGGCCGAGGGTCCTTGGGATGCGTCCGCAGCTCGTAATAAAGCGCCTAAATTCGCCAGCACAATCAATGCCGGAACATTTATGTTTCTCTTAAGTGAAAATACGGTTAGTTTTCCCGGTGCCGTTAGTAGCGATGAGTAAACAGGCCAGTCAGGCGAGCCACTTCGTGTACAGACGATTGCTGGCGCGTCTGCGCTTACCGTGTCCGAGTAGAAATCACGCCAACGATTTACTATTTCGCACAACGTTTTATAACTCGCACTCTTTCGAGGTCACTTTATTCTAGAAGTTATTTCGTGTCAGAAACAAATTGTAGCCCATTTATATGCCGCCGTCAGCGGCGAAAGAGGCCCGCGTTTCGACCAGGGAGAGAAAAAAAACCAGACATGATCGGAGCGGCGAGGTGCCCGCTCGCCGGCCCCACCCCGCCGGGTCTACCACGTGGCCATGACGTTCACGCTACCGGCGCTGTCATTGGCTGCGGTCGTCCGACCGATGCGGCAGTCGCACGACAATATTCAGCAAGTTGGTCGCGCACGCTGGCTGCGCGTCAGAGCATACGTCATGGCTTTTTGCGAACACGTGAACACTTTGTTTACATTCCCCTTGGTCCCGTCTTGTTGCTCTCTGGAACCGAAACTTCGACTGGTCGCTACAAAAAAGACTGCAAATAATTACCTGTCGCGCTCTGAAGTAAATGAGGTTTCGTGCCGTGATTATTGGGTCATTAACTACTTATTAAAGCAGAAAAAACCACGTGGATTTTTTTTGTGTCAGTACTCCTTTAAGCTTCGCCTTTAACAGCGGAACGCGATAGCATTAAAAGATTCCTTACTGCTTCTCACGTTTCCCGGCAACTGCAGTTTATGCAAACGTAATCTTTACCAGGAAACGCTAGCGGTGAACGCTATGCACGAAGGCGAGCTTTCTGATAGAAACGCGGCCTGTTGCGTGGGCCGCGATGGATGGATTGATGGATGCTGCGAGCGCACCTTTGGAACGGTGCGGCGGGTTGCACAACCGAGATCTTGTTGTTATTTTGCCTAACGTCCGACCTATGTTAAAAAAGGCAAAAAGAAAGGAAAAGGCAAGAAAACAACAACAACGATGAATTCTCATAAAATACCTTCTGAACCCCTATGGTTGTTTTTTCACGATGCCATTGTTTCTCGCTTCCCTACTTCAACCATTTTTCCAATTGCCTCTTACTAATCTCTACTGCGGACATGTTTACTTTCCCCCTGCTCTCGCTGAACCCAAGAGCGTCAAGGAGGCCAGAAGCACCGAAATCCCGCTGGACAGACGTCTTCACATTCTAATAAAACATGCTCCATCGCTTCCCTAGCTTTACCGCAGTATTCTTCTTCCTTCTTATATCTCGCTTTATAAGTGCATCTTCTAAGGCATCCTGACCTCGCTTCTCCACCCATGAGATAATCTCAGCCTCTCTCACCTTCCGGTTTACGGTCTTTGTTGCCATGTTGCTCACCATATAGGTAGCATAATTGCTGGAAAGCTTGCTAGTTCTTTTTCTCCACTGTGAATCAATGTTTTGCCTGTACAAATACCTGAAAACTCTCCGAGCCAATTTACTTTCTCTGGAATCCAGTACATGCCGTCGATCCCCGTGGAATTCCCGTTCGCCTCCGCCGCGATATGGTGGAGGCGAGAGCCATCTGGAGGTGTTGCAAGGAACCGGGCGTGCTGCTTTATGGCCTTTGAGATTTTCGCGTGCCGAAGCGTGTAACAAAATTATGTTTTCTCGTATATTCAAATTAAAATCCCACTCTATCGTGTCTGTTGGTTGTGTGCAAGTCGTACTCTACAATTTTTCTTACATATTTTACTTTGGGAAATTCACTTATTTCAGTAACTTTCTCGCGCTACATGGAGGGCCTGCGTGGTTGGGTATTCGTGGTACGAAATGACGTATGCTGAAATGATGGTCGACGCTGGACACCGACGCCGGATTTTCTGTGACACGGGGCCCTTGACGCTATCGCGTTAACGTAAGCTGAATTTATCGCAACCGTGCGTGCCTCCACACGGACGCATGTTGAACGCTGTTTTATGTTTCGACACCTAGTTGATGCCGTCGCAGTAAAGCAATGATTCAGGAAATGAATACGCCCATACTCTCGCTATATGAACTAGACGTCAACGTAACACACGGTTCTGCACACGGTGGTCAAACTGCGGCACGTTCTATAGCCGACCCTGGTAACCGCATTCCCATGGGCCAGTACGTAAATATGTGCATGTTCTGTGCGTTCTGTGCATGCAGAAGAAACAAAGGCATCAAACCCAGTGAGGAGAAAGAGAGAGCAAATGATAAATCAAAGGCAGGGAGGTTAACCAGGGCTGAGCCCGGTTGGCTACTCACCACTGGGGAAAGGGAAAAGGGGAGGGAAAGATTAAAAGAAGAAGAGAAAGTCCACTCGGGATATCGATCGGTCACTCAGTCCGGATCACAGACGGTGACTCATTTCGGTAGCTTTCAAATATTGCAGTAGCGCTTTTGTGGCCTTTTGTAGCTGCGATATGTGAGGCCATGGTTCCAAGATCTTGTTCAAGGTGAACGGTTTTCTATCCAATTTAGAGCTGTGCAGAGGTCATGTCCTTCATTTTCAAAAGATGTGCAGTAGCACAGTAGAAGTTCTATAGTCTCCTCGACACCGCAGGCATTGCACTCGGCGCTATCAGCCATTCCAATCAAACACGCATATGCATTGGTGAATGTGACGCCCAAGCGTAAGCGATACAGCATTGTTTCCTCATTTCGCGGCAGCCCAGGTAACAGTCGCAGTTGCATAGATGGGTCGAGGGAATGCAATCGATGTTGGTTGAATTCAGGTGCGTGCCACTTATCCAATGTCATACGTTGCGCTAGCTTGCTTAAGAGAAAGCTTTAGCTCGGGCCCAACTCTGACGCGGCCTATTCAAATACATGTAAAACGCAACAAAAATTTTTCTGAGATAGCCCCTGGACCGATTTTAATGAGATTTGTTGCATTTGAGAGAGAAAGTCAAACTCTAGTGACCGTTGGTTGCGGAATTTCGATTTAGGGCCTGAATTTTGTTGAAGAGATTTTCAAATTTGAAGTAGTAGCTTAGCGCAAAAAAACCACAGACACAAGGAAGACAGACAAGGACAAGCGCTTGTCCTTGTCTGTCTTCCTTGTGTCTGTGGTTTTTTTGCGCTAAGCTACTACTTCAAATATGGACGACCAACTAGCCCAACAGTCAACTCTTCTAGATTTTCAAAAATGTGGAAGTTTGAAAAAAAATAGAAGCACGAAGTTTACAGATTCATAGCTCTGCATAGAAACAAATATCGCGGTTCTGTAAACGGAATCCATTAGATCATTGAAATCGGACAAATTCGATAAGTCATTTTATATCTTAAGTGTATTCGTTACGTTGTTTACCAGGGTTCTGCAAAAGCTGTATTTCCATATTATTCAATTTTTTTAGATTCATGTGTAACATGTCAATTTTGTCCGTTTTAGATGTACTATTAGACGCAATTAACGGGATTGTATAATCAATTTTCGTTGCTGAGTTACAAAATTGTAGACTTGATAGTTTCGTCTTTTGAAAATTTTCTATTTTTGCCAATTTTTGCTTACCAAAGGCGACTCCGGAGCATATGCGCCTTACCGACACCTTCGTCACGATGTTCACGGGGACACGGAATTCCACGAGAATCGATGGCATGTACTGCATTCCAGAACAACGTGATTGCTTTCCGAGCAAGCTGTAAAGAGTATTGTTTTTCGTCGATGTTCGTCCCTGAACAACAACTTTCTCGAAAATGTGGTGGATCCCATTACTTGAACTTTTCGTTCTTTATCTCTTATTGACATTTGATGAAGAACGTGCTGGAGCGCTGATGTATGCAGCACCGACTGCTGTTCTTTTTTTTTCAGGTTGAAGATAATATTGTGCCCCGATACACTCGTACTCATTGCTATTGCCGGAAAACGAGCATATCAGAATCAATGTGCGCATCAAGGCACTAATGCAGGTAACAGCTAAAGCAGCCGCGCAAGTAAAAACAGCCGTTCCATTAGGGACGTAACAATATATTTTTTTTTTGTATTCGCCAACGCGGCCGTGTGGCATAATGTGGGAATCCAATCAAATCAAAGATACTGCAGCAGCGACTTCGGAAATTCGTCCTCCATAAGCCATCGCTCATATTCGTCAGATTGTTCATTTCTTGACTTCACATCGTGTACCACGACGCCGCCATCGTGGATTAGTACTTATATGCACACGATCGGGTCATGACGCGCCAGTGTTGTTATGATTGCTCGGTTCACCCCTTTTGAGCATTTGTGCTATTCTATGCTACCTTACTTTACATTTTTCTCACTGACAACCCTCGTAACTTTCGAGGCAGCTTTCCTTCGTTATTGCATTTACATTACATCATCCACATCGCCTTGATCGTTGTAAGTATGCCATTGCCTCTACCATCCTACTCCATGCCACCGTCTCCTTCCTTCGTCCGTTCTTTTATTTGGCGCCTTCGTTGTAATCATGTATAACCAACTCGCCCACCAGCACGTGCTCAGTACCATACTTGCGTATTTGCAGGTGAGCAAGCGGTGATGTTAAGACACTCTGGGGGCGGGGATGTTATTCAGACAGGATGGGTTAAGGCGGGTCGGAGTTGCAAATTTGTGATGTAGTTCGGCTTCACGTCAACATTACTGCGGCGTGTAGCCTCTCGCGGCAGTTTTCGTCTAGTAGGTAATGCTTGATGTTTCCTTAACCCAGCGGTAATGACGCACAGCTGCCGGAAATTTTGCTGCGTTCTGGGCTCACAGTATCCTCTTGCTAACTTTTGTGGAAACATCACGACACGGGCCACAGTACGCGCCTGGCGCCTTGACAGGATGCAGCTCCCATCCACATCCGCGCTCAAGTTCTCTTTATGACCTCTGTGACATTTATATGCCACGTGTTGGACACCTTTAAGCGTTGGTACCAAGTGAACGAGTTTGTCATTAGCAATGCTTTATGCTGGCGGCGGATGTACACGCCCGAGTATTTTTGTTGCAACTTAGCCCCGAGCACGGCGACGATATAATGAGCCCCAAGGTTTTTGCGGAAATCTAAAGCTATTTGTGGATGGCCGCACCGCAGCCCCAGAAACATCGTAGTGTCTACGCATTGTAAATGTCAGATAGTCTCTGAAAAAGACACAATGAGAAAGAAGCCCTGTTTCAAGCACTTTATGTACAAATAAAGTACCAAGATTATTTTTAGCTATTATTTATTTATTTATTTATTTATGTATTTATTTAAACTGCAGGCCAACATACTGGCCCATGCAGGAGGAGCAATACAGTTGACAAGGTAATGACAATGCAACAAAGATAATAATGAAATATACATATACATATATATATATATATATATATATATATATATATATATATATATATATATATATATATATATATATAGACGCTGTTTCTGGTGTGACTGGCTAAGCCTACGCTGTTGCGTCTTCTTGTCCGCGTCTATCGTGCCGTCCACAGCCGTGTCGGATTTCTTTGCCATAATTGGTGGAGGTGCCGGGGTACACGGAGGACTGCGGAGCAGGTGGTGGTAAGCTCGTGGCGCTTGCGGTGGTCATGATGGCAGGGAGAGTCCGGGTGCGCAATTCCAGGATGACAGGAGACCCAGCAAACCTCCACCGATTATGGCACCAATTTCCCATTGACACCATTCTTCCTTACCGTCCCGACTTATCACAGGGTACACCTGTTTCCGAAGCCGCCCAGTATGCAGAAGATTGTCGGCAACTAGCTCGCTCCCTTACAACGCAAGAACAAGCCCTACAGAAATTTCGTCATGACGACGGGCGCCCCCACCACCAGTTTTCGCTGGCGCTCTCGTTTGGTTGTGGGTGCCTCCTACTTCGACACCAGGTGTCTCCTCCAAGTTTGTATCCCGATACCATGGGCCCTACCGGGTTCTACAGCAAACTTCTCCGGTAAACTACGTCATCGAACCTCTGACGCCCCCTACGGACCTGCGTCACCGAGGCCGCGAAACTGTGCACGTAGATCGGCTCAAGCCGTATCACGAGCCCTTCGTCCTCACGACGTCTTAGGCCTCCTGTGCGGCTCCGTCTTCAGCGAGGGGGAAGTTGTAAGGAAGAAGAAGTGCGCCGTGCAGAGCTCCGCAGCCGGATCACCAATGCTACTGAAGTGGGGCTCGGGCTAGACGCTGTTCCTGGTGTGACTGGCTAAGCCTACGCTGTTGCGTCTTCTTGTCCGCGCCCATCGTGCCGTCCACAGCCGTGTCGTACTTCTTTGCCATAATATGTATATATATATATATATATATATATAAATATATATAAACAGTGCTTGAAAAAACGATGCAGCCCATAGCCACGTAACAAAAATCAAGATGCCTGCCTTAGCACAGTAACTACCACAAAAATAATCGCACATTCAAATTTATATGTGGATAGAAACGCTGTGCCAAACAACAATCGGCCGCTGAACATAGCACAATACAGGAAATTTCACATAAAAAAGTTAGAAAAATAGTGAGAAATACTGCTTATGGTTGTGTTATTTTATGTGGCAAATAGTTTTCCAACGCATTCGTGAAGTTCCCTGATTGAAGTACATCAACAGGGAGAGAATTCCATTCATTTATAGTACGTGGATAAAAACTATTCATTTGAGATTTTGTTTTAACAAATAGTGATGTAAGGGAAAAGTTGTGTCTATGTCTTGTTTTCCATGCATTAAGTGGCGTTACATAATGAGGCATTTGAAGCCCGATTTTTCCATTTATGATCCTATGTAAAAACTGGAGGCGACTAACTTTACGCCGGTGTTCTACTGAACTGATTTTATTTCTAAGCATTAGTAATGACAGAGAATCCTCTCTTTTAAATTGAGCGAAGATAAATCTAACGGCCTTCCTTTGTACACGTTCCGAATTCATGATGTCCTTTTTGGTATGAGGATCCCATACAACCGCTGCGTATTCAAGTTTCGATCGCACGAATGTGTTATATGCTAAAATTTTGGTGTTTACCGGTGCCTTTTTAAGTTTCCCTTTCAAGAACCATAATTTGCGCAAAGCTGCTGAACATGTAAGGGAAATATGGTCTGACCAGGAGAACCTGTTAGCGAATGTGACGCCTAAGTATTTGTATTTTTCAACATTAGTTATATTTGTGTCGTTTAGAACATAAGATAATGTACTAGGTTCCTTTCTTCGTGTTACTCGCAGCAAGACTGTTTTATGTACATTTAATTGCATGCCCCAAAGTTTAGAGCAATCGGAAATTGCAATAACTGACTTCTGCAAGCATGCGTGATCGTTTCGTGAAGCTATTTTTTTTAAGTATGACACAGTCATGCGCAAATAAATTAACATTCACATCATCGGGGATTTCGTCTATTTTACCAATAATATAGATCAAAAATAAAAGGGGTCCTAATACGCTGCTTTGCGGTACGACCGAAGTTACCTGACGGACACCTGAAGAAAATTTAATAATTTCTACGAACTGCTGCCTGTGTCGGAGATAGGCTTGGATCCATGATATAATATTTGATGGAAGACCAATGCACTGGAGCTTGTAGATTAATTTTCTGTGGGGTACCTTATCGAACGCTTTACTGAAATCTAAAAATAGCATGTGAACTTGTCCGGACGAGTCAAGTACTTCAGAAATTTCATGAACAACTGACACAAGCTGAGTTATAGTCGATAATCCCTTTCTGAACCCATGCTGTAATGGAGATAGGATATTGTGATCTGTCAAATACTGACGAATAAAGCCTGCGACAATGTGCTCTAATAATTTGCTGCATGTGCTTGTATAGAAACAGGACGATAATTTGACACTGTGAGGTGATCGCCCTTCTTATGAATTGGGACAACTCTTGCCTTACGCCAGTCTGATGGTATCTCTGCCTAATGTAATGATAATATGAAAGAAATCTGTTAAGGATACACATATATGTTCCGCATACCTTCGTAAAAAGGCATTCAGTAGCTTGTCGGGCCTACAGATTTCCTAACGTTGATATTAGGGACATTTCCAAGACACATTCTTGGGAAATCGTGATATCACGTAAGACAGACCTATTTGTATTGCATCGTTCGAATTCATCTAGGTGAGAAAATACACTACCGAAGTAATCATTAAAATGCTCAGCAATTATGTGGGCGTCTTCAATAATTTTACCATTATTGTTTATCTTATGTGCTGCCTCTTTTGACTGACTTAAATAGCGGCAAAACTTCTGTGGATCATTTGAAATAATATCAGCAAGGCTATGACTGAAGAATCTTTCTCGCGCAGGTTTAACTTTTGCCAGTAATTCATTTTTTAATTCATTGACATGCGAAGTCTTTATTTTTTATGTTTTCGTTTCATTCTTTTCAGCTTCCGCCTAGTTTGTATATCTCTGTTGATCCAAGGATTTGATGGAGGTTTCTTGACCCCCTTCAATGGAATAAATCTTTCAATACAATAAGTAACAGTGTCCCGGAACCTTTGCCATGAAATCTCGACATCATCCTGGACAATGTTAAAATGCAGGTCCATGTAATCAATAATCGATTCATCATCTGCTTTAGCATAATCCCTAACCTGAATTTTTTTTCGGGGTAGTCTGACATTATTCACAACCATCTACGTCGAAAAAGAAATCAGTTTATGGTCGGAAATGCACGTTTCAATTTGGACGGTTCCTTCACCAAAAACTTCGTTGAGGAATAAGAAATCAAGAATATTCCCTCCCCATGCACTGACAACCTGCTGAAGACTGAAAGTTAGCATGATATCAATGAGTCAGTCAGAGGAAAGACTGTGTCCATAACTCCAATTTTGCCGTTCTGTTTGTGGGAGATTAAAATCACCAGTAATTATTAAGCTTTTTCTTCTATATTTCAAAAGGTGATGATATAATTTCTGCATAAAGCAATCATCAGCATTTGGCGTCCGATACACAGAACATGATGTGAATGACACATCCCAAACAGAGACACTCAAAAACAAACTTTCATGATTACCTATCTGATCTAATTCCCTTACAACACTATTCTTTGCAATAACTGCGACGCCACCGCCTCGGGAGGACCTCTCTTTTCTAAACAGCTGGTGGTTTGGCGAAACGATTTCATCATCATGCACCCCGTCATGCAACCAAGTTTCAGATGTAACACACACATCAGGATCGTATGCTAGTAAAATATCCTGCAGTTTCTCTATTTTGTTGACTATACTTTGGGCATTTAGTGAAAGCAGCCCAAAGTTCTGCGACTGTGACTGTTAGTCAGTGTGGTTTGGTCGCAATTCTGCGCTCTCGTTCTTCTTATCAATTAGTTTCCGCGAGTGCAGTACATCATCCCAAATGAACAAGTCGTCGTCAACGCGAATCTGATCATGAATAAGCCTAACTTTTCTGCCGATGTCTTTTTCTTCTTTCGCACTGCTCCAAAGCAGACGGCGCTTGGGCAGCGCGTCTACACAATAATCGTTTTGCAACGATATGCCTGTTCCCTTCAATTGGCGTGCGTTTTTCAAGAGAGCTTGTTTTTCGGAATAATCCTGTATGAACGCAATGACTGGTCTTCGTGTGGGTGCTTTCCCAAGTCTGTGAATTCGCGCCACAGATTTACAGTTTATTCCTAACTTATCTTGAAAGACATCCCGGACAACCTTATTCCGCAGTACCGCTTCGGTTTCATTCGGATCCTCAGAAATTCCAAAAACTACCAAATTCGAACGGCGGCTGCGGTTTTCTAAATAAGTAAGTTTTTCTTGTTGCGTTTTGAGTATTTCCTGTACTGATGTTAGTCGCATTTAGTTCTTCGTTCTCGTGGTTTTTTGCTTTTAGTTCAATCATAATGCCTTCCAAGTTGTTTAAACGCTTTTCAAAACCATGTATCGCCCTCTCCGTCGACTCAAGGCGTTTCTTCAAAGAGAGCTTCAAAGAGAGCTTCAAGAGAGCTTCTTCAAAGAGAGCTTCGAAGAACTTCAAAAAGAGAGCTTACGCGTAGATAGCTACGGCAACCACAGAAGCGCTTTTTCTAGAGGTATTCAGCAGACTTCCGTCCACGGATGCATAGAAAAACTAATCCCGTTCAACGAATCGTTCACTTCAAGAGAAGCCCAGCCCATCCATACCATACAAACCCTACGTAAACATGGCGAAACACGCCATGCGTAGAGAGATGGCTCCACCGTTGCGTTGCAGGGAAATCGGCATGTTTTTACTAGTCGATAATGACTAAGCAAGTTCATTATGCATGATAAAGCTTCTGGGTCTGCATAATATTTGCTTGTCAAGAATAGCCGAGCAGTCATGCAGACGTGGACGCTTACAATACCAAAACACATATGCCGTTTACAATACCGAGAAGTTCGATCTTGCCGCAAGGATAGGCTTGACAAGGCAAGAATACGCAATATCGAAAGACGGGTGTCGACCCCACAGTGTAGTTCCTGCACTAGCTCACTTGGACTTCATGATCTCTCGCGGTTTATGCTTAGCCTAGTTAATTCTTTCGTGTCAAATAAGGACCACATTTTGTTCTCAAGTGGACGAACGCTCAAGGAATGAAGTTTCAAGGACATTTCAATGCGTAAGCATTCTTTGGACAGTACCGTAGCCCTGTCACGCGAAAAGTGTAGTGCCTTGTGTCTGCACAAAAATGCATAATTTGCAATGGACCGGATCGTTATAGGTAAAGCTATATGAATGATTTAATCATTATAATAGTGTAAATGTAGATGATTGGTAGCTTTATAACCTATAAGGAACAATACAAACAAAAATAAAAATAGAAAGGGAGTACTCATAGACATACATAGGGCTGCTTAGAATATGCATGGGGAAGCTTATGGTAGGGGTGGGTCCATTGAAATTTGTGGGTGGTTCAACCTGAAATTTGGGGTTTGGTCAACTTGAAATTTGTAGGTGGGCCAACTGAAATTTGGGTAAGGGCCATCTAGAAATTTGCGGATGGGCGAAATTAAATTTGGGGGTAGGCCAACTTAATCTTCGGGATGACCAACTTAAATTCGGAATTGGGCCAACATGAAAGTTGGGGTGGGCAAACTTGAAATTTGGGGGTGGGCCAACCTGAACTTGGGAGATGGGCTAACTGAAATTTGGGGGTGGGCCAACTTAAAATTGGGGGTGGGCCACCTTGAAATCTGGAGGTGCGCCAACTGAAATTGTGGGTGGGCCAATTTAAATTTTGAGTTGGGCCAACTTGAATTTTGGGGGTTGGCCAACTTAAATTTGGGGTGGGCCAACTTGAAATGTGTATGGGAGGGGGGTCAACCAAAATTTGGCGGTATGCGTATGCTTACGCATGCTTAGACAAATCCAGGAGAGTTTAGACATTCTTTTTTTGAGCCACAATGGCCAAAACAAGTAAATGCTTTGAAATCGGTGACGTCCTACTGATATAAAGGCGCTAGGGTTTCGGCACCTCTACATTAAAAAAAAATGATACTTTGAGTTTATTTTCGAATCCTAATAATGTACCTATTAGCTCTATATTACGAATAGAATAGTCTTAAAAGAAAACTTGATTAGCCTAACCTGATATACTGTTTCTTTTTAGTGTCCCTTTAGAACTTGTCCTGCATAGGAACTTGTCTTACGCAAATTTAATAACCTTTCTCTGCGGAGGACCCCCATACCACCTCTCTGATAATAGACTTCAATTGACTCAGAGCGTTTCCGTTGGTATAATTGTGCCTGCATCAGTAGCCAGCGGTTGCTGCAGAAGAAGTTATTTCTATGATCACTCTGCACGACTCTGCGCTTCGCAATGTGTTTCTCGCTTCCCTTCTGTCCGTAGAGACCCGCGCAAAGCAAAATATGAACTCGTGTCCTGAACAATGATGCTGAGCTACACTTCACTTCCAAGGCGTCAAGGTTAGGCAGTTATGAACACATAATATGTATTCGGGGGCTTCCAATTGATGACTTGCCAAAAATTTGGGGGACACTTAAGCTTCGCCTTTAAGAGTTAACGCCATAGTATTCAAGGGTCTCCGACTGCTTCTCACGCGTCCCGGCAACTACAGCTTGTGCAACCGTAATCTTTATAATGGGGAATAGGAAGAGGCATAAACGCACAGCGTTCTCGCTGAGCCGCTATGTGTGCGCCCTGCTCCGAGCGGAAAGGGCAGTAAACGCCGCGCTAACGTCAATTAAATCGATTAAATACTTCACTGGGCGGTGACTAACACCCGCGGTTTCCCGTCGGTCCGACTTCGTGCGTCATCGAGGGTGCGAATCCTGCTACGTCGCTTGCGGCGCTTCCCATGGCCTCAACGTTCTGAGACGCCTGGTAACTGCCAGCGGGGGGTGCTGTTCCTTCCACCCAGCAGGAGTTGCCTTGCGCACTGCGTCGCGCCTTGTCGCATTCGCGTATGGACAGGCCACTTGTCTCAGAAGGTTCAGGGGCCGCGCTAAATCTCGCTATCGCTGTCAGTGCTTCGCCTTTCGCGTGAAACTGCCAGGTTTCACGGCGCAGCTGTTAACGCGACTAAAAGCGCTTAAAGACGCTAGACGCGAGTTTTGGCATTTACCGGAAAGAAAACCTAGAACTCACGAAATCTATACTTTGACGAAATACGGGGAATGTTAGGGGCAATGTGTAGGCAGGTGTCGAGTTGTCGAGTTGTCGAGTTAGAGGGTTAAATGATGAATTGCTAAACCCTCGTTTTTGGTTTGTTTAGAGACGTTACATGAAAGGCTAAAAAAGGTTTCCCCGCTTCCTTGAGAGGAGCGGAAACGGAAGAGTTTTTATTATTACAGGAATAAGGGGTGAATTCTGTTTCCTGAGTGGTGCGCTTCCAACTTCTCGCGCATTAATCCAACTAAGACACTTCTTGTTTCCTATAATCGCAAGATGTGCCCTTTACTATACGAATACTCACTTGACAACATTCATTTGAAAAGAGCGAGTTGTACGCGCGACTTAGGAATATTGGTTGACTCCCGGCTAACATTCGAAGAACATGTTTTAAGCATCGTTAATGTATCCTACAGGAAGTTGGGCCTCATATCCAGTATGGCTAAAAAGTTTACGTATGTGAACTGCGTTATCCTCTTGCATTCTTCTTTTGTCCGCTCGAAGTCAGAGTTTAGTTCTGTTGTATGAAACTGTATTAATTTGACCAATGTTGCAAAAATTGAATCTGTTCATCGACGTTTCATTCGTGTCCTGTACGATCGAGTTTTGGGACGCCGTGTACTTATGTCTATGAGCGTGCATTGCGCATGTTTAATATCAGACTCCTAGAAATAAGGCGGAAATACCGTGATTACTTATTCTTGTATAAAATAATTCACAATCACTTCTCCTGTCCGCGCTTGCTGTTGGCTGTAACGTTCTGCATGCCTCGCCCTATAACCTGCGTAATCCTAGCATCTTCTACGTGAATTCCTCTTGCACCTCCAACGCTATAACACGTCTTGTACCATTACAAAACAACTTGCGTGATCATCTTGATATATCTAGTTCTAACATTTGCTCATTGTCTGACTTCTGTCACTGAATAATTCAATTTTTTGTTGCGCTTTGTACCATTGTTGTTTGAGATATTCTGTTTTGTTTTTCCGGTTTTACGTTCTTTGTGGCACACAAGTGCACCAATATTAAGGCGTAATGCTGTGCTTGGGCCCTTTAAGAACATAAATAGGAAATAAAAAATAGATATTTAGAGGAAATCGGGGCTACCATATCAGTGACGTGCATTGGAAGTTCAAATGTATGGATTGATTAAGTGCTTTGTAGATAATTACTAAATACTCGTATTCTCCCAATTTTTATACTATTTAAGAGGCTGTCGCTCTTTCCCCATCTCTTCAGTGAACTATGCGAGGCACAGCGTTTATATTTGGTTGAAGTATGAAGTATTTTGTTCGCGACTAACAATAGATTCTTAATTCTTGAAGGGTAATTACAACGTTTGCATAAAGTCACTTATTCAAGCATTTCGGATTACTATACTGCCGTTCTCCGCAATGTTTCCTGGAGTCCTGAAGCAACTGTGCAATATACCAGCTTTAAGTTCAGCGAAAATAGGGCGAATGTCATTCGTAATGCGTGGCAGAACTTTAACGTTCTTGGCTTAAAAAAGAGCGTTGTACGTAAACTGAACCCGCATTTTATCCCTATTTCCACGCGTCCTACGAGTTACGTACACATTAAACATTAGAACACGTTTCTGAATCATTGTATCGCCAAACGAGCACCCTTAGGGTGTTATGCGAGTACCCTTACTTTATTAACAACCTTAGAAAGGGAGTTAGGCTTAAGTAGAAGCGAAATGATAGAAATGAAAAAAAATATATATGAAAAAAAGAGCAAACAAACGATACAGTAAAACTTGCTCATCGAGTTTCAAGCAATGCGCCAAGCAACTCACTTTATTAGAACAAACGCCAAGCGCCTAACTAGGAAGACCCTTGCACCATCTCCATTTATTCCCCCGTACTTTACGTATAGTACCTCAGCAATCACACCCCTCCAACACTGCTCCCCATATCGTCCACACCACGTCTCTCCTCTCTCTCTCTCTCTCTCTCTCTCTCTCTCTCCTTCTCATCTTTCAATTCTCCGTTTTCGCTCCCCCAACGGAAGGTAGCCAACTAGACGCATTTCTGGTTGACATACCTGCCTCATGCCTTTGTTTCCTCCTACTGGTCCTCAAGGATGTGTGGTATATTCATTCGCACTGCGATAAAATCATAAAATAAAGTGCAGCGTTGCTTGCCTATATTTATTGCAGAATTTTTTGTTGCTTCAAGGGCACGGTAGTACGAGAACAACTCTGGTAAAAACAGTTTCCAACCTATTTAGTTTATAGAGTGAATTCTTGGTTCACTGTATAATGACGCTGTTCTTTATCTTCCCTAATTTACGTGCAGATTACGACAGAAAATCAACGCAACATGCTGGAGCTAGTCATTGCTGCCGTGCTTCTATTCGTCGTACGCTGGCTCATGTGAGTGAACAATTTATATATAGGATACGGGTACACCCGTGAACAAATATAAAACAGTATACAGCTGAGCAGTAGTGCTTTTTCGATGTGATGTCTCCAATTGAATGCAGAATATTTTATTTTTAACAAATGAAAAATATAATGTATGTGTGGAGTATGTTTGCTATAATAGTAGACTTATTTACATTATTTCAAGCACGTAATATCGCTCGCAGCAAGCTGTTAGGTGAACTAAAGAGGTTCTAAACGAGAAACGATTGCTTTCTTTTGCCTCCTTTCTGTTGTGGCCTTTCCTGAAGCGTACTCATTCGGAACAGTCCTTAATCGCATCAACCTTTCTTTCTAGAGACTTGAATAAGTGGCGTTATTTTTGCCATCCGAACAGAAAGCAACATTCAACAGTTTCGAATAGCGAATTATCGAATCGAGTACGAATCCAACAGCGAGGGCCATTACATTCGTATTCAAAATTTCGAGTATTCGCACACCCCTAAATTACTAATATGGTGTTCTCGGTATTAATTTCACTTCAACGTTGACAGGAAAAGAAGAGATCACTTCAATTTTTTCAAGAAATGCGGCATCCCTGGTCCTGCGCCAAACATTCTTTTCGGCAACATTTTGGAGATGTATAAAAAGGTAAGGACTGGATTTTTGTGAAAATTATCACTAGACAATATGCCTTCAAGGAAGAGTCAACTTATTGCACTGATGGGACTGAAAAACGACCTTATACTGCGATAACAATTATGTGAACACTACAGGCGCATTTCCGCCGACGGCGTCGCCGTTCGGGGTCGCCGTGAAAATCCGTACATAAAGTCCAAGAGCGATAACACCGTGGCCGCGCGCCTTACACTGTAGGTGCTAGTGGTAGCGTGCGTGGGTGGGCCGAAGATGGTGGCTTGATCTCGCGCGCGCAAGGGAGGAAGGCGGGGACGAAGCATGCCGTCTTCCATTGCGCGCAAGGCACCGGGGTGCGTTCGGCTCCAGCGTCTGCGTATGACGCGGCTGAGCGTGGCTGCGCGGGCCCGATCTCGAAAGCGATCTGCGGTGAGTACAGAGTCTAGACGCGCCGAGGATCCATAGCTTCGTGTGCGCTGTGTTCTCGCCGCTTAGTTCGCGTTGAAGCGAGAAGCAGCACGAAGGTCAATTTGCGCGCTGATGATGCCTCTCTTCCTCGCACGAGCGTTTTGACAGCGAGTGTCCTCGCTCATTGAGTAGGACGTGTTTCTGTCTGCGTGTACTCGGGTAACGCCAGCCATGCTCGTTAATTCAGTCAGTTAGCGAATGTTTACGAGCTTATGCGGCCAATAAAACTGCTATCCTTACTTCGTATAGCTTTCTACTAATTTGCTATCGCAATACATGTTTCGGCTTTTGCGCGGTACTGCGATCTTTTTTTAAAGGGTGCCTTAGAGTTAGTATGCTGTAAGTCGTTACCGCCGATAGAGGGATTGCAGATGGCTTAACCTAAAGCGATGCAAAATGATATCGGAAAAACGTAACAAGAACATATATGGCAGTACTTTAATGTTACTTTTTTACTTTGGAGAAAATAAAATTTTGTGGACATGAAAAACGGGTTTATTTGTTGTTACACCAGAAAGCATCTGCTTTAGTCCATCAGAAACGTACACACTCGGCATTTAAGAAGAAGGAAATGAATAGAAGTACCGCCAATAATATTTGTTTTATTTGGCTACTGTACGTTTTGACATGCGAGAATGTTCGTCTTTTGCCACGATATGGCTTCGCCACAAAACTTGGCCACCTGCTTCCCCGTTTTCTTTTTCTTGAAATGAAAATAAAAGAATCTATACTTATCTGCGATAAACGTAAAGCTTCAGCTATACTAAAAGCACTGACGGTACCGATGCAGCTTTTTATAAGGCATAATGTGGTAAAATCAAAGAATATGATAATTTAATATGCTCCTAATAGTTGATGAAGGAAGAGAAGGGAAGCGATGTGTCTGATTTTCGTTGGTCGCTACCCTGCGAAGGCTACTGATGATGAAGCCAAGGAAAGCATAAGGAGTAAATTATTTGTAGTTTTGAATTCAAATGTAAAAATTATAAGTTAAAGTGGACGAAAAAGTACTTGCCGCTGGTGAGAGCCGAACTCACAACACTCTTATTACAATGTTGAAGTTTTGGGTAGCAGAACCAAAATAAAAAAAATCTATGGGGGCACCTCAGCAATTCTTACCGCGCGTAAATGCGACAGCATTACTTGTGGCTGAGTTGAGCGTTGCGGCGAAATGTCGCCGGGTTTGGTGCCACTGCGTGATGTTTCCGAGTAGTAACGTTGCTGCTTGCGAGGTCGCAACAACGCAAGGCAACAAACCGACCATATACTGCGATCTCTCAGCTGAGCTATATTCGCGGAGTTATCGTTAAAGTAGTGCTTCAACGCACATTGCGTTGAGTGTGCTTTCTCGAAGACTCATTTTTTTTCACATTGCCTTGCTGCAGCCGCTGCAGTTCGCCTTGTGCGCGCTCCGCACACCGCTCGCTCTGCGAAATTTCCCGTTGTCGGGACCTCAGCAGAGGTGAACGTCGTTTCGCTGCAGCTGTACTCGCTTCGCTGCAGCAATACTCGCTTCGCTGCAGCTATTTTCGCTTCGCTGCAGCAGTACTGGCTTCGCTACAGCAGTACTCGCTTCGCTGCAGCAGTACTGGCTTCGCTGCAGCGGTACTAGCTTCGCTGCAGCAGTACTGGCTTCGCTGCAGCAGCACTCGCTTCGCTACAGCAGTATACTGGCTTCGCTGCAGCAGTACTCGCTTCGCTGCAGTAGTACTGGCTTCGCTGCAGCAGTACTGGCTTCGCTGCAGCAGTATACGGGCTTCGCTGCAGCAGTACTCGCTTTGCTACAGCTGTACTCGCTTCTCTGCAGCAACCTGGCTTCGCTGCAGCAGTACTGGCTTCGCAGCAGCAGTACTGGCTTCGCTGCAGCAGTATACGGGCTTCGCTGCAGCAGTATACTGGCTTCGCTGCAGCATTACTGGCTTCGCTGCAGCAGCACTCGCTTCGCTGCAGCAGTATACTGGCTTCGCTGCAGCAGCACTCGCTTCGCTGCAGCAGTAGTCGCTTCGCTGCAGTAGTACTGGCTTCGCTGCAGCAGTACTGGCTTCGCTGCAGCAGTACTCGCTTCGCTCCAGCAGTATACTGGCTTCGCTGCAGCAGTACTCGCTTTGTTACAGCTGTACTCGCTTTGCTGCAGCTGTACTCGCTTTGCTGCAGCTGTACTTGCGTCGCTGCAGCAGTACTGGCTTCGCTGCAGCAGTACTGGCTTCGCTGCAACTGTACTCGCTTCGCTGCAGCAGTACTCGCTTCGCTGCAGCAGCACTCGCTTCGCTAGAGCAGCACTTGCTTCGCTGCAGCAGTACTCGCTACACTGTAGCTGTACTCGCTCCACTGCAGCTGTACTCGCTTCGCTGCAGCTGTACTCGCTTCGCTACAGCAGTATACTGGCTTCGCTGCAGCAGTACTCGCTTCGCTGCAGCAGCACTCGCTTCGCTGCAGCAGTATACTGGCTTCGCTGAGCAGTAGTCGCTTCGCTGCAGTAGTACTCGCTTCGCTGCAGCAGTACTCGCTTCGCTGCAGCAGTATACTGGCTTCACTGCAGCAGTACTCGCTTTGCTACAGCTGTACTCGCCTCGATGCAGTAGCATTGGCTTCGCTGCAGCAGTACTGGCTTCGCTGCAGTAGTACTGGCTACGCTGCAGCAGTACTCGCTTCGCTGCAGCGGTATACTGGCTTCGCTGCAGCAGTACTCGCTACAGCTTTACTCGCTTCGCTGCAGCAGTACTGGCTTCGCTGCAGTAGTACAGGCTTCGCTGCAGCAGTACTCGCTTCGATCCAGCAATATACTCGCTTCGCTGCAGCAGTACTCGCTTCGCTGCAGCATTACTCGCTTCGCTGCAGCTGTACTCGCTTCGCTGCAGCAGTACTGGCTTCGCTGCAGCAGTACTCGCTTCGCTGCAGCTGTACTCGCTTCGAACGTTCCGCTGCGTTGCGATCATCTCGTACTTCGTCGGCACTGAACTGGCGCCTCCGGCCACGCTTTGCCGTCTCGCCTGGTGGTGGAGACGAAATCGGACGTTGAAGACTCCGTAGCGCCGACAATTGCGCCACTCCCACCGTGCGCCGTCTAGTGAATAGCGCGCCAGGTAGAGCCCCACTGTGGTCCGTAGCCCACCTTCGTGCGCAGCCGCGAATATTTTCATCACTGTTACAACGTTGTTGCAATGCAACCGTAGCGGGAGAGTGCATCACTCGTTCTTGTTTACTGTACTAGAGCATATAAATATCGGATCCCTGCTCCTTAGAGGCGTCAGAATATGTTGTGCTAATGGCTCAACGAGACTGACAGTGAATACATCTCTATACGATCCGATTAGGCTTTTATCGTCAGTGAGACAAGGATGCCCTTTGTCGCTGCTTCTGTTCTGCTTGTATTTAGAGCCACTTTGTATGAGCGTCCTGAAAGAGCAATATATCCAAGGGTTTAACTTGCTGTCTAATGAGATTCGGCTTCTTGCATATGTAGACGACGTGTCCTTTTTTGTACTGATAAAAAGAGTCAAAAGACTGCTCTTGGGATTAGGAATTTTTGTGCCGCTTCAGGTGTTAGCGCTAACTTTGAAAAATGTTCTGGTTTTCAGTTTGCACTAGGGCAACACTCAATGCTCGGGAGAAGTTGGGAAAATTCAACGTAAAGTGGCGAGAGCGGAATTTGTCAATGTTCAGTCGTGCTGAAGTGTGCTAGGTGTTGTTAGCTTCCCGTCTTATGCACGTGCTGCAAGTACTGCACTGCTCACGACTTCGCATTCAGGCATTGCATCGCGTATTCGCAACATTTATTTGGAGCTCGAGTTGTGAATCGATGTGGTGCGATAATCTGTTCCTCCCCCTTGAACGCGGTGGCCTAGGATTAGTCCACCTCTTCGTCAGCGAAATTATTTGTTTCTCGCCTGTGTTTCTTTCGAAGCAGTGACCATCCGTTTTTGTGTGGAATGTTGCAACACCAATTACTTCATTGTCAAATAAACCGGCACTGACCTAAGGTTCAAAAGGAAATAAAACATCAAATGACGTTTCGAGACCGCTACGCACCCCTTGTTGAAGATGATGTAACTTGCGTACTGCTTTTCTGCCACTCCTGTCTGATGACGGCGGGTTCGCACAATGAGCCAAGTAATGCTCTCGCGTTATTAAAATTCAAGAACACGTTGGAAGTATGCAAATATAAGACCTAAGGCGATTGGTCTCCAGAAAAACCGAACACCGTAGATGTGATGATCGTTCCTCGCACCGTGTTCCTATAATCTTTTTTCCCCGTTGAGCAGCTTTGCTGGCTATATGTATGTATGTATATATATATATATATATATATATATATATATATATATATATATATATATATATATATATATATATATATATGCATGTGTCTGAGTGCGTGTGTGTAAAGGAGAAACATCGAAGTGATCGAAGTGCGAACTTGATATTCAGCTCTGCCCAAAACTAGCTCTTTCAAAGATTGTGTTGGCGTTAACTCTTTTGTTTCCCGCTCCTTATCTCTGGCTATTTCTTGATGCAGTCGCCGACCAAGGCTTACCGCGAATGGATCGACAAATACGGCGACGTTGTCGGGTGTGTATTTCTACTCTGGTGGATTTTTCTCTTTGCAATTTTGGTCATGTATATGATGAAACGGTTTTCTGTAAAAAAAAATAAAAAAAATAAATATCTTCAAAGCCGCACTTTTGCGACGGATGCTGTCAGTGTTGAAATGAAACCCAGGGTAACCAGGACAGAAACAGGAAGATGGCCTGTATCACGGAAGGGGCAAAAGTAACACCGGAACATTGTGGTCGTAAGAGTCCGTAATTTCTTTTCTGATATAGCTGGTTTTGCACGAGCGCCAGCGTAGAAAGGAGGGTAGAAAAACCTATTTGCAAGAGAAACCACATTTGGGGCGCCTGCGAACAGGCGATTTGATTGATTGACAGTAAAACTGACTCATTCGTGGGGTTTAATGCCCCAAATAAGCACTGCAGTTACGAAGACGCTGCAGTATAGTGTACTATAGTATAGTACACTATACTATATACTATACAGTAGAAGACGCTATAGTATAGTGTACTCGAGTACAAAGATATATGCAGCCAGAACATAAGGGAGAGTCCGCCTTCCGAACTTGCTGAGTTCGACACGCGATGATAGTGTTACCGGGAGTGATGGGAACCACTGCAGTCAGTGGTTGAAATCAGCAATAGTCGTTAGGGAGTCATGGTGAAAAAAAAAAGGCAGGGAAGAGCAGTCGCCACAACTTTGTAAAATAACGTAGAGATAGATGGAATGCTAAATGGTAGTACTTATATTAACATATCGATACCAACGTACATTGATGAAAGAGGTTGTCAATACTGCTACTACTACTACCACTTCTGGGCAGGATCGAAGATACATGCATCTTATAAACTATCATAGATATTCTTTGAGTACCTAGTATTTGTATCATGATGCGCCTGGCAAGGCGTGTATCTGTATCTGTATTTCCGATACATCAAAGAATGTGTCGTGTACTTTAAGGTACAAGATGCAGCTATCGGAACATCACCATGCGAAATTATAAACGTTGGCTGAACTCCGCTTCTCCAGCTTATACTGCTGCCACTAAGCCACCTGAATAAATCTAACTAAAGGCAGCGACATTCTTTTATCTTTCTGCCAGAGCCCCCCAGTGAGGGATTCAATGAAATCTGCGCGTCCTTATTGGTGGAGCAGAGTCACGTGGTGGCGATCGCGCCATCTCGACGAAAACAAGCGCGTGAACGTATGCGCGTAGCCGACCTTCGTTGCGTCGGTGTGATGACACGGGCTCGTAGCCACCATACTGTGTTGCGTACGCCAGTGCGTGGGGCGTCTTTCGCACAAATTCTGATGCCGCTATAGCGTCATTATGGAAGCTTATTTTGCGTGGTGCTTTGTTACGTAGTCTGAAGAATGCAAAAATGAGGTTGCTTCGCGTCTAGTTAGTGGCTGTCACACATTGTTTCGAAGTGAAAATATTATACTTTGAGCAAGAAAGACGCAAGTTTTCATAAACTAACAGGTACTTCATTCATTTAAAAGAATGTTGGTCAGAGTTAAGAAATTTCGAAGCAAACATTTTTGTGCGTACGCGTTCGCTGCTAAATTATACACATGTATGATAAGAAATTTGCGAAGGTATCGAAGCATCTTAAAGCACAAATAGAAATTACCGTATCGCCTGGAATAATTGCGGTAGTATGTTGTACGTGTATCTCAAGTACTTGTTGCCGGAGTGTCTTGTATCGTATCATGATACAAGTGCAAAATATATTTGCCTAGCCCTGACTACTACTACAAATACAACGACTAATAATAATAATATTCAGGACGAACTATTTCCACCTTGTTTTATTTGAAACGCGCTGCTGAGCCACAAGCACAAATCACGGAAAAGACACACACAACACCTGGACAAGTGCGAACTGACAATTGTGTATCGTACTCAGTCAGTAAGCATATAAATTTTTTTGATACCACCATGTCGAAACTAGGCAAGTGGGAAAGCACAAAATGAACAGATAAAAAAAAGCGAGCACCCAAGTTCTAAATAACCGCAGCGTTTCCCTTCAACATGTACAATTACCTAGCCATATACCTTAGAACTTCTATTACCAATCCGGCTTCTTAACTTCATGTCTGAATCTTTCGAGTTTATGACTCTACTTTTGCACTAGTTTCCCATCTGAACACGCCTGCATGCGTGCGGAATAGAAACCATCGGGTTAAAACCCAGCCACGGAAAGCCTTAGTCGTGTAGCCACCACCATCAATTTGTGGTTACGGCTTTGCGACTGCCATCGCTCTCATTCATTTCTATCTTCTATAATAGTAGATTTCATTGACGGAGATAAGAAATTAGTGCTGTTTGTACCATTAGGCCGTAGGTTTCCAGCCTGGTGGGCTCGAACCATGAAGTTCCGCTAACTCTAGGCAGGGTTCTTATTGGCCGGAGTGGCCATTGCGGCCATGACAGAGAGGACAAGAATGTGAGGACTGCTTGCAAGGATGGTTGTTGAACATTTTCTGATGCACTTCAAGTTCCGAGCAAAGTTTGTCTTTACATTCGAGGTCCGGAAAACGCAGATATCCCTTGACATGTGGGTTAGTAGAACCCTACTACATAAAAAAGGGAACGGGACGTTTGCTTCAGTGATGCGTCGGTGGCTCTGTGAAGCGGTGAACACAATTTATTGGAGTCTCTTCTAGCATAAGCAGAGTATTGGGGCGACTTGATTTCCCGTTTTAACCGGTCTTATTTTGGTTCGCATTGTCGTTCAAGCACCTTGGCTTCATACTTGAAAAGTGAATGATTATCCCCGGATAAACATGCAGAATATTCAGCCGGCCGTTTTAGAGCATTCCAGCAAATATTGTCTGAGCCTAATATTTGATAATAAATTTATAGTTTTCCACGAACACTGCTCTCATTACATTTTGATATATATTAGCTCTGCGCGTATATTCTACAATTATCTTTTTTGTAACCTCATATGTATCCGGAGTGCATTTTATTACAATGTTGCATACAATTTTAGAAAACTATATCCATGCTAGAAACATGATGCTTTTACCGCTATTGAGCTAATATTACAATGCACTGAATGCGGCAGGATCCGAGTTCATGTTGTTCCAGTGAAGTCTTTTCACTCGCGTATACCTCGGCAGAGATGTAAATGGGTATACATACATGTGACTGTGTCATGTATGCATGCGTACGCAATCATTTTTTTCTGTGTGTTTGTACATTTTAGACCTGCCAAAATAAACAATGATACTTAAACACTATATATAAACAAAGGTCGGGTAAGACCACAACCAAGCTTTTCCGCGAGCACAAGCGGGTTCCAGTTGCGATGGTGATGCTTTATGATCCCTATTACACGGGCCTATATTCGTGATAAAGCTTTAACGCTGTTTTTATAACTTTCGTAGCCCTGCCAGACCGCTCAGAAATGACTCCTTAAGTACTCGTACGCCATTAGTTGCGAGTGGCAACCATTCGTGTCCTGATAATTTCTTTCTTGATTTAGTTGTCGCGGCTTTCTGCACCCCCGTAAATGTATGAACCAAGCAGCCCATCAGCAAGTAGTAATACTGCTACTATTTAAACGAGCAAAGGGTATAGCTACGCCTTTGTAGCGAGAATTTACACACAACATGTAAAATATTAGAAACGCGCAGAGGAACTGTACACGGAGGGAAAAAAATGCAGAAGAGCAGGATTCCGGCATCGCTAAGTGTCTGAGTCACTAAATTACTCAAAACGCAGATCAGGGAAATTCATTTGCAGCACATGTTGCATCAATTTGTGCGTCAGGAATGGGTTCAGAAAATTTTTGTATGCTTTTCTTGTGGTATTGTAAGTGCCAATTCTACTGCTGCCTTTGTTAGAGGGTTGGCAGCATTGCCGAGCTGCCTAATGAGTAGCATTTGGCTCACCGCTTTGTATTGTCCTTCCGGGGCGCAAAATAAGCTGCTCTTCTACGCAGCGCCCCCAAAATTCTGCCCGTTCAAGTGCTCTACGCGGGCTGTGACTATCTTCGTCCTTGTTGGGTAGAGCCGTAGAAATACTGTCCTCGTGTCGCCGGTTTCAGGTACTTCAACGGCTACAGACCCGTGGTGCTTGTAGCAGACCTGGATTTGCTGAGGAGCATTCAGGTTAAGGATTTCCAAGATTTCACGGACCGAGCTGTGAGTAATTAGCTCCGCGGAAATTTTACCGTGCTTGAATGACCAATTGTGGTGACACGTGCTGCTTGCTTTTTGTTGTTTACTAAACGGACACAAGCGGCAGAACTACTGAAATAGGTCCACCTATCTCGAACAGTTAATAAATCAGGCCTATATAATGCTAAAGAAAGAAATAATATATACGTGTGGGGCAGTATATTCGTAATTTCTGCTTCCATTCTAGGTACTTATATGCAGTGCGTATTAGCTAACGTCATAAAGGATCTTATGAATTGCCGGTGCAATCTAAAGGAAGAAAGATGATGAGAAGTTGTTAAGAGTCACCTGGTGCAACTCTGGATGTCAGTTTATGAATCTGTTTATAGCTCACCTAACACTAACTAGCGAACCTTTCAAATAATAATGTTTTTAAAACATGTGTATATGAAAAATTGACAATTAAACCGTAATCGAAAACACCTAATTAAGCTTATTGCGTAGGCTTTCTTTCTGCTTTGAAATGGAAGAATGAAGAGCGACAAGTTATCCTGACGCCCGCAGGTTCGCGCCGGCTCCAGCACTGCCCTCAATCACGCTTTCTCTATTTAGGCGGACTTAATGGTTTGCCTTATCCGGTGGCCGCATCAATGCGACAAAGCATTCACTATGTTTGTCACTAATAGTATTACAGCATGACACTTTTTCAGTGAGTGAGCGAGTGCAAGAACTTTATTCGGTCCGGAGAAGACGCAGGGGGCTTCAGTGATGTTGTTTCGCTTCATAGACGTTCATTGAATAGTGGCACATACCTAGTTGCAGCTACACCGTTAAAGAAGTGAGGTTACATTGATTTCGTGAAAGATCGACATATAATCAGTGACATATACCAAGTAAAACACGTTCGCGTTAAATTGGTCAACTTATGAGAGGCCCATACGCAATGCCACATACCTGGTGCACAACTTGTCCCGCCGATAGGCTACGAACGTGGTTTTGTCATCACACCAGCCCCTTAATTTATTAGACCGTAGACGACCTACTAGCCCATGTTGGCGAGAAAACAGACAAAATCCATGAGCTGCCCTAATGATGTCAAACCGTCGCTTTGTGATGACCCTCAGGTATTTACTTACTAACCCTTTAAACCTGGGCCACATGCGCTTTCAACCGGCAGTATTAGGGAATCGTTGCACACATACCTGGACTCATCACATTCATATGCCTGTATAACCTTACTCTATCACCCTTCGGGGTAGCTGAGTACCTTAAGGCGCTAGTATACTCAGCTCGAAATTGCGGGCTAATCCCCGGCTCCGGAAATTGCAGTTTGAATGGAGGCAAACTGCGAAGACGCCCGTGTGCATCGTAGCGCACGTTAAAGATCCCCAGTTGGGCAAAATTCTCCGTAGACCTCCCCTACGTTGTCCGTGGGCCGTAAAACGACTATTGGCTATAAAATTATCGTTACTCTCACCCATGTTTTCCAACAAATTTCTTTTCTCGACCTTTAGTTACAAAAAAGCAAAAGGTAGTTTTTTTTTTTTTTCCACACCCTACAACCATTGTGACTATCAATGATCTTGCGTACCCGTGAGGGCACACGGAATTCTGAAATACCGAGGCTTTCCTGACCGCTTTTCTGTTTCCTATAATAGACTACTCGACTGATTTCTTTCCAATTTCACTGCATTGAAGAGAGAGAGAGAATGAAGAGGAAAGGCAGGGAGGTTAACCAGATATGAGTCTCCGGTTTGCTACCCTACACTGGGTATGGGGGATAGGGGTTAGAAAGATGACAGGGAGGAAAACGCAAAAAAAGGAAAAAAAGAACACTCACACATGGAGGCACACACACACAAAAGGCGTTCCAGTTAAAGTCGTTCACACAGGCCGGTAGATCGCAAGAAGCGCAATAGCACTTGCACGGCCTTCTTCTGTGACGGTAGGTCCTTTCGATGTTGTAGAATTCTTTTTTCGGATAGCGCTTGGTCGTCCAGTTGGTCAAGTTCGTGGCGAAGGCATGCCCTCTGTGTACTGTACTGCGGGCAGGCACACAAAATATGGCCAATTGATTCTTCATGGCCGCAGTGGTCACAGGTTGGGCTGTCGGTCATCCCTATGCGGAATGCATAGGCTTTAGTAAAGGCAACGCCCAACCAAAGTCGATATAAAAGCGTGGCGTCTCTACGGCGAAGCTGTGATGGCGCTCGAAGACTTAGTGTTGGATCAAGTGAGTACAGTCGCGTGTTTCTTGAATGCACTGCATTGAAACGTGGCTCATACCTAGCGATACAAGTTGGTGTCAACAAGGTTTATTAAAGAGGTGCACATACCTCGTGGCCCATGTTCAGTGAACCCAATTCTTGTCACCGAAGTTAATTGAAGCGTTGCACACGCCTAGTTTCGCAAGCCCAGTTATGATAATTGAAAAGAACTAGGTTGGTTGAAGAGAAGCACATGCCCAGTGGCACCTATGCAGGGACTGATTTTCTCATAAAGGACGTTCATTCAATTCTGGCACTAGCCTGCTTTCACCTACGCAGTGATGCAAGTTTGGGGGAGCCAGCATTGCTGAAGGGAAGCACAAGAACGCAGCCATTTTTTCTGTGACATCGATGCACATCATAGACGTTCATTGAATTGTGGCACATAACTAGTTTCGGCTACGCAGTTAAGTGAGGTTACAGTGATTTTTCGAAAGATCGACATATAATCGGGGACATTTACCCAGTAAAACACGTTCGCATTAAATTGGTCAACTGATGAGGGGCAAATACGCAATGCCACATAGCTGGGACACAACTTGTCCCACCGATAGTCTACGAACGGGGTTTCGTCATCATACCAGCCCCTTACTCTATCAGACCGTAGACGACCCATTAGTCCATGTTGGCGAGAAAACAGAGAAAGTCCATGAGCTGATCTAATGATGTCAAACCGTCGCATTTGTGACGACCCTCAGCTATTTAGTTACTATAACCCTTTAAACCTGGGCTACATAGGCTTTCAACCGGTAGTAGTGGGGATTTGTTGCACACTATAGTAGAAGTAACTAACTAACAGTTAGTTACTACCAATATTGTTTTTCTCTTCTATTGAGGCAGCGTTTATTTGGTAGTCGCCAGCAATATTGAAGCGCCTTTCAACATTCCCCATTATTGTAGTCCACGTTATAAATTGAAATATTCAAAAATGCGACAGTAAAAACCAACCTAAAAAGAAATGACAACCATTCCATTCTGTGAAGATCGAATGGCAGCGAAAGCTGGCGACAGTCAAAGCTCTCAAACGAAAAGCAAGATGCTTTCGCTGCCATTCCTTCTTCACAGGGTGGAATGGTTGCCCGTGCTCGTGATTGTCGTTTTCGTTCAGCAGCGCGGGAACGTGCTTCGTCGGTGGTCGTTTCCCTCCGGCGCCGTTGACATTCTCGTTGCTGTTCCCTCCGGTGCTCCTCGGAAGCGTGTTGTTCTTCGGCTGTGCGAACTATATGTGTCCGCCCCATCGATAACGCAGCTGTTTTTAGCGCAGATACCTCTCCTGCTTATGTACTGCCATAACCTTGACGTAACGCTCTTGTTCACGGCGAGCGTTCTAATGTGTTCCACATTTCGACATCTGCGCCGCCGCTCTGCACCCGTATGGGTTTGTTAGAAATCGCTAAGTCCATTTCTTTTGCCGGACGCCGAAAAAACTACGGAAGGTTATTCATATACAGCTTGCGCTGTAAAAAAAAAAAAAAAAAGAAACAGTTTGCAAGATACGTGCGGCTATAACGAAAAACATTCGACCTCAAGATTGCTAGCAGTTCAATACACGCGCTACCTTTATCTTAGGTTTGATATTGTGGCTGGCTTTCCTAGCTGTTCCAATCAAGATAGCCTTCCCCCCCCCCCCCCTCATGTAGGCTGATTCTTTCACAAGTGAAACGCTGTATGTTAGCACATCCGTAACATTCTTACTTGTGCGATGTTTTCTTTGCGAGCCGCTCATTTCTCTCTCTCTCAGCTCCTGTTCCAGGCCAAGAGGCCTCCCAGCCCTCAAAACAAAGGCCTCCTGCAGCTCACCTCAACTCGTTGGAAGGAAGTGCGCAGCGTGCTCACCCCGTCATTCACGACAAGCAAGCTCAAAATGGTGCGTGCAACAGCGGCAGAGACCCACCGACTTGCGTGCTTTTGGGTAATTTATTAAGATGCAGGGGGTAGATTTCATTGACGTCAGTGGAATAAACTCGGACATTAAATTTAGGTGCCCTGAAAAACTCGCTGTCCCGCATGTTGGTACGGAAGCTGACTTCGGAATGCCCGCTTCTCGGAAGAAAAAAAAAAAGAGTACAGGCGACCCACAGACGTGCACCTATGCGACAAAGACGTTTGGTACTTGCAACAAGGCATCGAGCCTCACCGTGATAAATTTATGCATCTTGGTGAGATACTGTAGCAATCAGAAGTTGAACAACGTCAAGTACATTGAAGACGGATTCAGCCAGTGATCAGCTAATAATGAAGGCGAAGTAAATGCTTTGGTCAACACAGCCACAATATGTATTGAGAATGGCGTGGTTGTTGTCATTGGTCAGTTGCGCCCTTGTGCAAACCAAGAAACCATATTTAACACTTTTAGTGGCTTTTCACTCAGTGCCACATTATTTCTGGACGTAAATGAACCCTCGGAACTCGAGACACTTTTCGGAAACGAAAATCCTTGGATCATGGCCGTGAGCGCAGCTGACACAAATAGAAACAAGATCAGTAGCACAAATCGACAGGTCTACGCGACCGGTTTCGGACTTGCCGCGCATGTTCACATGCGCGCGTAACTAGTGCTCCCTTATCCATCATTTTTCTCACTTATCAACCCTTTATATCCTATCCGCTCGTGAAAGGTAAGAAACCTCAAGTGCATCTAGCTGACCTCACTGCATTTCGTCTCGTCACTGTCTGGTCAGTTATTGTGAAAAATACCGGCCGCCTTTTCGCGAACGTTTACCGTTCGGCCTTGCAGATGTCTCCGGGCATCATTTCCGCCGTGGAGAAGCTGGTCTGCAAGATCGGCCAAAAAGCAGAGACGGGAGAGGAGTTCGAAGCGGGCGAGATGTACGCTGCCCTGGCCCTGGACGTGATCTGCAAGAGCGCTTTGGGCATCGATTACAACCTGCAGGATCACCCGCGTCACGGCTTTCTGCTGTTCTGCCGAATGCTGTTCGGCTGCGCCTTCTCCTTCATCGCCGTCATTCTTAGTGAGTTCGGCGCCAAGCGCGTCCGCTGGACGTTGAACTCTTTCCGCTGAAGTCGACTTGACGTTACTTGGCCTTTGAAGCTAGTCTCAGTCACAGGTTAACTGGGTCCTAGAGGAGATCATGTATTTCCTCATGAGAAGTGCTGCCGTTCCAGTCATACCCGATGGTTTAATTATTCAAGGAATTTTTAAAAATCGCCTGTGGCCGATGCTACAATTCTAACCTTCAAGCTGAATTTCTCGAAGACTTGGATACTACTTGCTAAAAAAATTGAACTACGTAATTAACTTATTAGCATAATTAGGAAATTTTATCCAATACCCCCTTAATTTATTACTTAAGGGCACATATTGGAATTCATCAAAGAACACGTCAATTACTAATTTTATCCAATATTCTTCTAACTGCTTACTTAGAGGCACATATTGAAATTTACGAATTGAATCCAACCATTTCTCAAGACGTGGAGTCCTTAAGGCGCGGACTGTTCGATTAAGCCTACCTGGAGTCTGGATGACAAGAAAGAATATCTGGCAGCTAGCCTATAAGTTCTTCGCATTAAAAACAGTGCTTCATAGCATTGCTGCTTCTCAGCAAGCCAAGGACTACCACAAGCGGCATCCTTTGCGGCAGCGATAGCGTAGTAAAACTCGCCGTGAAATCCGTCTATTCTCATTCTCATAGCCCATCCTAGTGCTGGTTATTCCCGTGCATTGTGCCACCTCCACTTTCTTTTTTTTTATTATTGATTGCAGATGCCTTTCCAGCCTGGGAATCGCCTCTCAGGTTCATCAATTCTCATTGGCTCCGATACCAGAACGGTGGTGTCCACCCTTTCATCGACGTGCAAGAGAAGTGCAAGCGCATCGTCACGCAGCGACAAAAGGACTCCTCGGTATGAAGTGTTGGAGCCAGAGGGAAGTAAAAATTTTGTCGGGAACTATAGCTAGTCCTATGACCGCTGGGCGTACAAGACAACCCAAAGCGAGCACAGAAGAGCGCGAAGGGCCCACAGTGGAGTTTGCGTCCTCCAACGCTATAGGGTGTGGCTTGCGTCCCCTAACCTTCAGGTCGGCCAGCGCCTCCTAACAGCACGTCTGTTTTCTTCGGCGTCACGCCGAAGGAAACAGACGTGCCGATTGGGAGTGCCTTCTCAGAACAGCGGAAGCAGCACGCGAAAGTGATGTTTATTTAGAGAGAAGCTCTTATTCGCCCGCTTCTGTGGAGCGTCGGCGTTGTCTCTCGGCGTCCTCGTAACCGAGCGAACGAGCACAGCAAGCGGATGAAAGAGTGAATGTAGCGTGGATGAAAGACGGCGACTGCGAAGAGAGCGCGAGGAGGAAAGCGGAGGAGGAGGGTATGGCGAAAGAGTGAGAAGAAAAGCGTAGTTACGCTCACGACGGGGTCTGAGGCGACGATCGCTACGAGATGGCGCCAGAGTAGCGCGCGTCGCCTATATGGAAACAAAACGCTGCATAAGCAGATGCCTGTCGCCGGCGGCTGCTGTGAATCGCGCCCACGCATCACGATTAAAGGGTCCCTGAAGCGGCTTGGACAAATTTTGTAGACGCGTAGGGTACAGCTAAAGCTCATCATTTGCACGACAATTTGTGTGAAGCATCTCATATTAAGAGAGCTACGGACGATTACAAGTTATCCTGCTCCATAGTCATGCTTTTTCTCCTCAACTCGTTCACCAAGTGATCGGGTCTAAGCTCCGCCTTCACTAGCTCTACGTCATGATGACACGTCGTGTCGTCGACTTCCGGTTCTCCGGGAGCGATCGCGTCATGTTTCTTCGGAAACATGACGCGATCACGATTACGCCAGCATCATAAGAAAGCCTAGATTTCCCGCATGCCATAAATTTTTCTTTAAAACTTCCTGAAGATAGCTGAAGTATGTGCCAGTGAAAAGTATCTTGTGTGCATATGTGAAATAGAGGAGGAATTCAATGCGTACCTAAAATACACCGGTGTTCTGATTAGGTTCACTTCACTTAGTTCATTGGTATTTTGCTTCCGCAGGCATAATCAGGCATCAAGGAAGTTGATTGATACTTTTTGAAGCAACAGCACTTCGTCGTGGTATTACTCTTTTGTTCACTTAGTAAGATATGTGTTTATTAGTTCCTCGTAAACGTATAACTGTAGAATTAGTTGTCATAGTGAATAAAGAATTTTATGCATCACTGCTATGTAAAATATGTAAGTGTAATAAGCTATACTAATTATTCATTAACTATAGGGTACACGTGAATCCGTTGAATAAGGTGCAGTTTTCTGCGACCAGCATTGCTTAGCGCTGCCCGTTTCCTACAGCTGAGAGCGGGGCCTATATACTTACATTTAGCATCAACAGTAATTGCAGCGTGTGCGCCTATAAATAATGGATGACACGCATGATGCAATTTGTATGTAGCCCCACCATCCCTCACGCTGAAACAATGATTTAAAAATACCACTGTGGCAGATAGCCCATTCAAATCATTGAACCGGATTTCTCAGAGAGGTGGACATTACTCACGCGGTAATTCGAATTGCATATTTAAATAAAAAAAAATTTGGTGGTCTGTGGCTTGGGCTCCAATTTACTTTTTCGTCCACTTTCATTCCCCTTTTCTTCATTATTTCCTACATTCCACTTTCGACCCCAGTTAATTTCCCCGACGCTTGCCTTGCGTGCCTTCGTTGTCTGTTGGCTTTACGGGGTCATGATTAACAAAATTGAGCCCCTCGTTTCCCCTTCACTCGTTTATTTATTGCGAGCGTCTCGAATCTGGCTGCCTTGATGTCATTAGGTAGCATGCGAGAGTCTATTAGCCGCGTGCCTGCTCTCCTGAGATCACGTGTTACGTGACGTCATCGGGCAAAAATGAAAAGGACGTTCCGCATCCGCCCAACCTGGCTCTGAGTGGCGCTGGCTAACTCTCCTAGGGCTAAATCTAGTACACATAAATAACCAAGTTAGTTGACGAATTAGCCATTGCCTTAGCGCGGTTGGTAGCGCAACGCACGCCTAATGCGGAGGTTGTGGATTCGGCTGCCACCGGTGACAAGTTACCTTTTCGCCCACTTTCAGTTCCATGAGCATCGCTGTTGCTTTCCTCAGCTGTGCTTTACCAGCTGAAGTTTTTCGACGTGCACCTCCCCCCCCTCACCCCCCCCCCCTTTTTTTTGTGCTCCGAACAGCTTCGGCAAAAAGACCTGCTGCAGCTAATGATAGACGCGAAGGACGCGCACGTCGACCTGGACACCGTCACGTCGGCCCAGCTAACCGCCGGAGAAGACAATGACCAAGAACTGCTGCAAAACAAGGCCTTTGGAGGTAAGGCTCACCCACTACGCGCAGCATCACGGACATGCTTCTACGGAATGCTCAGAGGCGAAAGTTCGTTCTATGAAAGGCCAGAAGTGAAAGTTGGTTCGGTGTCCAGACGTATCCTGTTGAACTCACTGTATGTTTGAACGACTACTCCTTTACTGTCCACTTAGCCTCTAAATCGGACCATAATTGTAACACTATAAAAATTCGCAGTTTCGCTCGAAAAGTGAAGCATCGATTGCGATAGCAAATTAGTAAACAGCTGTAAAGGGTAACGATGGTAGTTTATCGCCCGTATAAACTTGTAAACATTCCTTTACTAACTAAATTAACAATGATAGAATGCGCAAGCGTGACTCAACGAGGACGTAGAAAGAAACAGACGCACAGAGACAACGCTGTCTTTGTGTGTCTGCTTCTTTCTGCGTCCTTGTTCAGTCGTGCTTACACATTATATCATGGATTCAGACCAACTAGCCCGCCAACGTGTTTTAACTAAATTAACCAGCACGGTGTCAAGCGCGCACAGGTAAACATGAACGCATCTCGCTCGATGAGCGCGCAAACTCGCTATCACAATTCTGGAGCGAGAAATCGCGGCAGCAGCTTAAAAATTGACCTTCACGCATTTCTCGCTTCAACGCGAACGAAACGTCGAAAGCACAGCGCACACGAAGCTACCGGCACTACGTGCAGTATGCAAACATCACAGATCGCTTTGAAGATGAGGCCCGTATGGGCGCGCACTTTGGCCGCGTCGCAGCTCGCTTTCAAGACACACGAGTGCCGGCAACGCATCCCTACGGCGTCCGCCAAAGAAGTCTACTACGGCGTTCGGCAATCGCGTTTCCAACGCCGTAACAGACGCCGCGGTTGTCTCCACTCTGTACGGAGCGGCGGGCGAGGAGGACATCGAGACACCCTAGCAGCCGCTGGAGGAGAACGCTCCTGCACCCTCGCCTGCACACGCCTCGCCTCGCGCGCGACAGCAGAGGGCACGCATTCGGGCCGCGTCCCTCGCTCGCGCACGCGAGATTGAACTACGTTCACCGGCTCACTCTTACACGCTTTCCCTCATACGTAGCCTCACGGCGACGGCGAGGCCGACAGTGATGGCAGAAATGCGCCTGGAGTGTCCATATAATTGCTATCGCAATAATAATCGCGAGATAGGTAATAAAATAGCATAGGTAATTTCTCCAGCGAAGTCGG
This sequence comes from Dermacentor andersoni, assembly GCF_023375885.2. NCBI lineage: Eukaryota > Metazoa > Arthropoda > Arachnida > Ixodida > Ixodidae > Dermacentor > Dermacentor andersoni. Next base: position 76,251,944 of record NC_092819.1, read on the forward strand.
TAAACTGTTGTCCAGATCTATTTTGTCCGCTTGACTGGTACGGTGACGCAGTGATCGCGTGATGGTCGTGGAGCGCGCTTGCACAATCAGGCGCCTTGTAAAAGTTAGCACGCTGTTCGGAGCCCAATTGAATGCCGGAAGAACGGCGCTCTGCTTCTCAGGGAAAAGTTGGTAATTAGATTGAGAACGCGCATTTGTTATACGGCAGGACGGGTGTTTTCGTGAAGGTTGTGCAATTGCACCCTACAACAGTGCAGTGTAGATGGAAAGCTTGTTATTTGGCGGACATTGTTGGGAGCTCCGTTTAGCGGAGGCAAGTAATACACGTTTTAACAGTTTCATAACGGAGAGTCGACTGGCTTTAATCCACAATAAAAGCAGATTTGCCGAGTGGCTGTGCTGGCGGCCCAGTCCGGCAGCCACTTCACTTCCAAGAAAGAGCAGGGGACAATGAGCCCTACCTGGAGGCCAGGCGAGGTAACTGGATTTCCCAGATGCGGAGACAAAATATAGTGAAGGACGGTCGCTACAACAGTATTCACGGCTGAGGACGCAACAATAACGATAACATTAAATTCTTCTTCTTGGAGTTTTCATTAGGTAATTAAGAGAAAAAAGACAAGCTCTACCGGGCAATGGGAACGCGCAGAATTTCTTGCATGGTCAGGCTTTTCCTTTCATTGTTAAATGAGGCAATCACCAAAGAGGAAGAATGCCTTTATTATTAAATATTTGGAGTCGAGACACTGAATGTCAAGAGTCGAAACAGGACAGTTTCACCATTAGCTGAAGGTTGCTAGTCCAGAAAGAAGTCTTAAAATAGGAAGACGAATGGCGGTGACACGTCGAAGAAGATCCCGCACCGTCGCCAGAGTATCTGCTAAATATGCTTTCGAGTGCTTATTCAGGGCTACCACATGGCCATCAGGTCTTATCTTATGCGCCCATAACGCAAATATGTTTATCCTTTTGTTTGCCAATTATGACTTGCTGGTTTTCTTTTTTTTTTGTTTTTGCAGTGAGTGCAAGACGCGACCTGTCTGTCTTCAACAAAGCCGTATTGGACGATGATGACATCACGCAGAACGCTTTCGTCGTTCTTGTCGGAGGGTAAGTCGCCACGACACACGAGAGCATGTGACGGTCGTATTGTTGAGGAATGCCCTATTCGCATAGAGGACCACGCAATACAGCACGATCTTGTCAATATTCGTTTGCTGTTGTTCCCTGAAAAATGTCTAAACCTCATGAAATGCCCTAATTGTCCGTTTGTATATATCAGGCATAACCGTCCTCAAATGACGGATTACACGCGCGAAAAAAATAAAGAAAAGATGTCAGAATTTGCTTTGCGTATACCACTGTGACGGCGTTTACTTATCCGTTCAGGTTCGAGACCACGAGTAACACTATGGCCCTGGTGACACACATGCTTGTGCACCACCCGGAAGTGCAGGAGAAAGTGCGGGAAGAGCTGTTGTCAGTCGTGGGACCCGAGGTATGTGCTGAGCTGCGTGTACGCTTGTCTGGTGGCGCCGGCATAGGGTGTGAAGTGATGCTTGGAGAAGCAAGGCGGTAAAGCTGTGGAATGACGCAAGTTGCGGAACGGACCACTAATATCACATTTGAATGTTCTCAGGTGCTGATTGGCCAAAATCTGGGCTGCGTTGATTGTTGCGTCACCTGTGGGAAAACAGACACACAGCTATATATATATATATATATATATATATATATATATATATATATATATATATATATATATATATCCGGAGTCCCCCACCCTACAGTGCGGCTCATTATCAGGTCGTGAATTTGGTCCGTAAAAACTGGGAATATAATTTGATAATTATTGAATCGAATACGAACAAGCATTCTTTTTTCGGAAGCTTAACAACAAATGCTGAACAGATAACATTACAATAAAGCTAAGGAAAAATTGTCAACAAATGGTGCGAAATGAAACATACTTTTGTCTACTCGACTCACGTTTATGAAGATACTTTTGCCGGCTGCAGTGCCATGCACATTTCCGAGTTTTCGCGTAACGCTGTTATGTATACTTTGGTACCGCGCGCTCTACATAATGCGTTGAATTGAAACTCCGGAACTACGAAAGTGAGTCCACAACTTGGTTTTTTTACTTTGTTTTTATGACATCAATATATATTTAAATGGATAAATGAATGTAGTCGCGCAGTAATTCAGCGAACCGGCTTACCGAGAAAGGTTATCACGTTTTGCCAGTAACGGCAACGAGGCACCAGTTGCCGAAGCCATTCCCCATCTTTCTTTCCTGAAATATGTTTGGTATATGATTCACTATGTGGTTTTTCTACAGCGCTTCCTGGTGGAGGTGCAGAGTAAACACAAATAGTTAACTACGTGCCAGGTATACATGAGAGGAAGCTGTAACTGAGGCCCAACTCCGATGCCGTCTATTCAAATACATGGAAACGCTGAAACGCTTTTTTTTAGATAACCACTGAGCCGATTTAATGCAAGTTGTTTCATGTGAGAGACAAAGCTACATTCTAGTGGTGGTAGAAGTGAAATGTTATGTAAGGCCTGAATCTTTTGAAACAAGATATTTAAAATTTGTAAGTTGAAAAAGAAGATAGTTTACAAATTTGTACCTCTGCACCAAGAACTGATATCGCAATTCTGTAAACTGCATTCGTTAGAGGATCCAAAGCGATCAAATTTGATATATAAACGTATATCTTACGGGAATAACTTATTTTGTTTACAAGGGTTTTGAAAAACTCCTACTCACGTATTAGCGATTTATCTGAGAGCTGTTGTGCATAAGACATAAATTTTGCTCACTTTAGATGTACTATTATATGCAGTGTACAGAACTGTGATATTATTAGTCATTGCTCAGTTACAGAGTTATAAGAGTTTCGCTTTCTGAATGTATGATATTCTGGACAATATTTACTAAAACAATTTGACGGCTAAAATAAGATATTTCTTGTCATCACGCACTAGAATTTAAATTTTCATTTAAATGCAACAAACCTCATCAAATTCGGTGCAATCGTTGCCCAAAGAAACGGTTTCTTCTTTCTCGTGTATATATATAGAAGCCCCCGAGCTAAAGCTCACTCTTAAAAATATATAAAAATACAACTGAATGATATTATAACTAAATAACTCATACTTTTATGTAGCTTACACTTCTTGTTTTCCTATGCAAATGCTTTCTTTGCAGGAAGCCATCACCTACAACACCGTTCAGAACCTACCCTACATGAACAGTGTCATTCAAGAGACCATCAGGCTTTACCCCCCGGCATTCGCGTGAGTTTAGAATGACGCCCATGCAAACATCTGCTCACTGAAACGCACCACTGCGTTCTATTTTGAATGCAAAGGCGCAAACTGAAGGTAGTCTCTGAATGTTTCATGTATACCACACTATACCTTTTGTTAACCACCTCAGACCCAGAGTTCAAAAAAGCATCTTCTGTTGATTCATGGCGTAAATCCTGTTAGAACTATGAAAATGTGCATGTGGTATTGTATTTTCGTTTGATTCGTTGAAGAAGCACAGTGTCTGCCTAAAAGTAGAGTGTTGAACGTCAAGAGATGTACTACAAAATAAGCTCTGAGAATTGAGGTGACTATCGTAGGACGCCGATGCAAACTGCTGCTACGCTCACGGATTCTACACGTCGGCCAGAGAGGCATTCCAGTCTAACGGAGTAGATTTTGAAGACACGTTGAATGAAATGGTGCTTAACACAGTCCTACCCTGGAAACGCAACATCAGCTGTAGCCAGGGCATCCAAGAACTCTTCAGAACCTCACTCACACAGAAATTGTCCCAGAAAACCGCCATACGATGTCCCTTGCGAAATTGACTGTTTTTTTGCACTCGATGCAAAACATCATGCAGACGCTTGCTGTCTCAAACGCAGACCAAGTGACATTCAATACATGCCACCCTTCGGCGTTCATTATTAGGCTTGGGAAAGTGCGTGCTTTATTTTAGCACGCATTTTCACGTCGACACTCGCGCGCTCGTTATAAAGATTCTCCCCTCCCCTGTATACATACACTCATCTTGTTTTACTGCGCAGAAACGAACACGAAGCAGCAGCACAACTTGCAGGCTACTAGAGTGCAGCGAAGGTGTCCATTTAGTCAACTCTGTTCAATTGTGTCAGATAGTACCGCTATAACTGCACAGACGCGAACACGATTCCAGCTATCGAATTACTGTAAAATGGTGCACACAGGCTACAAAGTCAGGTGGGGAGAAGGTAAGGAAATATAGCGTCATGTTCTCAATCGATCACTTCAGGGATATCGTCCAGAAAGCGTGTTCATTGATCGAGCGAGCGAATAAACACACACGTACAGATGGGCACACATCGACTTTGCGTTATTTTTCAACTCGTCGAGTTCCATACTACATTCAAACAAAGTCAACGGCTCTAGTGAACCATCGTGCTACAAGTCGCGTGCGTAAAAGTGAATGCATTGCAGAAAATGGTTGATCGAGAAGAGCCTTAGACAAAGCTGCAACCTTCAATTGCGCTACGTGTTGCTATGCCCACGCATTAGTTGGTATTGTCTTAGCCACCTAAATGATAAGGGACAACCTGCCAGCCAGGGTCTACAAGCATGGTATCTACACGCCTTTCTTTGAATGTTCTGATATTCAGGAAAACAACTTTTGATAGCTCTGCGCTTTTCGAGCTACGATACCAACGTTCGCAATCACTGTTTCATTCTTTTATTTTTATTACAGTGTTTTAACAGCACCATTGCTTTCCCTGCGTATTTCTAGTTTGTGTGTAGTAATAATCATTACATTTCACCTCGTAAAACGCAACCATTACTCACCTGCAAACAGATTGCTGGTCTCAACGAAAGGCAGAAGTAATGAGACGTATGCCACTAGTTTCGTTACATGCCATAAAAAGACCTGGCATTCATCGCGCAATATGCGTTGGCGGTCTGATTGACTAGTGTAAAATCATCAATGTTCTCATACACTTGCATCAAGCTCGAATCCTGTAGCCTGCACAGAATTTGCTTTGTTTATTTTTTTTTCTTGAAGATGTAACGTCACAATCTGTCACCTATCTGTCGAAACAACAAATAAATATTCAAGGATTCCTAGCGGAGATTTATGGCTTTGGCGTCAATGCAAATAACCAGTATGGCGATTCCGTCTATGACACTGCGATAAGGAGCGCACGAAAATGTCGATACACTTGTTATCGCGTCTTCCAAAAGTATCTGAGATTGTAAGAACATTCGCCAAACATCGCTATTTATTGAGAAATCTACACTAAACAGTCACCTGTGTGAGGCATCGAAACATTTAGTGACAATATCGTGACAAACACTCAAGAGAGTTTCGAGTCAAGCATTTACGCCCGGTACACTCAGCACAGCAGCTATGCAAGAAGCAACAAAATATAAGCAACAAATGTTGTAAGATACACCACCACCTATTTTTATGGTTCTGTTGTGTAATTAGCATGCACAGTTAATACAGGCAGCGTGAAAAGCCTTTCACGCTGTTGTATCCAATAATTTGCTATGTAATGGTTCCTTGCAGCCAGCAAACTTTTTAGTCTGGCATCGATCACGAGAGTGAAGCCACAAGCACGCACACATGCTTACAGCAAAATGGCGATAGAAACTGACCGAGATAAATAACTCTTTTCAATTCACTGCCGTGGTACCGGCGTCAATACTGCAATCATCTTTTAAATATCGTCATTTGTAACTGCTTTCTGTCGTGACTAGGTTCGTGACTCGTGAGGCTGTCGTCGACAAAGAGTATGGAAAGTTTCGAATCCCCGCCGGCACTGCTATCATGGCGGCAACCGAGTACATTCACAGGGACCCTCGACATTGGGACCATCCGGACGAATTCGACGCGGAAAGGTGCGTTTTTCACAATTTCTACGGCGAAGCGGTGCATGTCAATCGTTTTAGGAACAATAGCCTGCCTTTGCGATCCCCTTGTGGTGGTCGATGTGGCTCACCATGGCAGCCTGTGCCCTTGTTGATCTCAGAGAAAGAGAATTCAGTACAACAGTACGCACGGAACAAGCACTAGGATAATTGCAAATGTTGAAGATTACTTGCATTTGGTACCTCTCACTTTTTTCGGAAGAGTGAATACACAGAATCCGCACCACGCTATTAAAGACCGGGTTGACCTCGCGCCGTATGTTGTCTCGATGAGTTGATTATTAAACTTTAATGCCCGAAAGGAATACCTTGTCTGCGAGAGATGCCGCAGTAGAGGGCTAATTTTAACCAACCCTGGCTTTTTAAAATGCTCGCGCAGTTACTTTTAAGGTTATTGTTTCTTCGCACCGAGGAACAGTTCCAGCGAGAGCTGCCAGGCTGTCGCCTATCTACCCTCTGCATCATATTGAACCCGCGTGAGCATCTGCTCAGAAGCTCTGGGGACAGCGGCAGGACATGCACGTGATACCGGCATACATCAGCTCACATCAGCCCACATAAGACGTTTGTTATATGCCGATATCTTCTGCGATACCTTCTGCACATGAAGCACTTTCTCTCCCATAGAGACACATACACAATCACAAATGCAAACACGCATGCATGTACCTGCATACAAAATAGAAAAAAAAAACGCTTCTTAGAATCCTGATCACAAAGCCTAACTTCAGAAAGAAGCAGCGTTTATTTGCTTTGTTACACATGTTCACACAGAGGCACAGTGCCCGTGTGAATATCTGGCTGCCGGCATACGGTGTGAACAATATATTGTGTAGTTTTGCTGCGACAGCGTTCCGAGAAATTTGTGAACAGGACTACAGCTGCATGAGCACGTCACCGCTATTCGCACAATGCGTGCCGCATGGCCTGCGACATCGATTTTTCGCACAGCGCAGCACGCTTGCACAGAACGCGCGCACAGTATGCAATTTTTGCAGAGCATGCGTGCCGAAGTGTGCGTGCCGAATTATGTGATTCCTCATTTGACGGCCTCAATGCTGCTATCGTGGGGGGCTATCATTGACAGGGTGAGCTGTGCAAGGCAATGCCCCGGGATTTTGCGCCGTAACGATAGCCTCCGATCACCTGACAGCGCCGAAATAAATGAAGTTGCCTCAGGAGGGAGAGAGAAAAAAAGACATGAAAGAAAGGCAGGTGTGTTAACCAGAACAAAAATCCTGTTTGCTACCCTACACCGGAGGTTGGTAGAGGGGGCGTGCAAAGATAAGAATGACATAGAGAGTGAGAGAGAAACAGAACATATGCACACAATCACTGCTATTCACAGAACAAGATAACAGTTAACACTTATCAGTGCTAGAGTCGCCCGTGCAGGTTTGTTGTCCGCACGAACTGCAACAATGCATTCGCAGCCCTCGGCTGCGGTGATTTGTGGGGTGAGCATTCTAAAATGATTTGTGCTGGCAATGGTATGTCGTCAACTGGAGCTAGCGCAGTCGCGAGCGTTTGTCTCTGCACATTATTAGGACGAAGACGCCAAATAAAACGACGGACGAAGGAAGACGGCACGGGGCAACCACGTAATCATGTATCACCAACTCGCCCACCAGCACGTGCTCTGCACATTGTATAGAGGGCAGTAGCGGAAGATGTATTCGTGTCTCTTCGAGACCACAGTTGTCACAGGTAGCGCTGTCAGTTATACCAATATAGAAGGCAAAATACTGTACTGCAGCTACTACTTCTTCGTTCGGGGGACAGCTTGCTCATAACATTACCCAACGGCGCTGAAAGCACCGCCTCGGTGCAGTCAAAAAATGACGCCGCGGAAAATGTTCACTGCACACCCGGTTAATCAGTGTCCGGGGCGTGACAAGGTTTCAGGCGGACGACGTGCACAATACCGGTGCGGAGTTGGGCCCGTGGGGACGAATCCAAGGGGCCATTTCGTATGCTAACGTCTGTAGCTTGAAGGCACACTCGATATGGGCGGTACGGGAACAGCAGCTTTTCAGAAAGCAAGACACGGCGCGCTGGGAACCAGAGGAGGACAAGGGAACCAGGGACAAAGTGGATAGTCCTGTGATGGCTATTGTACCGAGATTGCTGGTGGACCTGGGACTCGGAAAATTGAGCATCGGCAATTTGACGTGCATGGTCGGCAGGGGCAATAGCTTCTCGGGCATACTCGGGAGGGGAACACGCGGAGGAAGGCACCAACTTGTCCACAGGCAACGTAGGATTTTGGCTGAATGAGAGAAAGAAAGACGAATAACCAGCGGTCTCAGGTCCTGACATCTTATACGCGAACGTCACAAACTGTGACTATGCAAGAGGCGGTTGATGTTAGGGCGATGTTATGGATCTGCACAAGTTGTTGCGTTACATGACGGCTCTTCGCTTCTTCAAGGAGTTGCCACTTTTTATACGATGTCGTCGATAGTCGAGCGATCCTTATATACCAGTAAGTTAAAAGTCTCATCGGGGATGCCTTTAAGAATGCGCTTGACTTGGTCAGCTTCTGTCACTTCGTCGTCGACTTGCCGACACAGAGCTAATATGCCCTGAATGTACACGATGTTCGTTCAATTGATGTTTGGGCCCGGCGCGAAAGTTCTTTTTTGGTGGCTCTCTGGCGCCCGACTGGCTTCCAGAAGAGCACCTGTAGTTTTTGCTTGCAGGTGTCCCAAATGGTCAATTACTTCATGTGTGTTTGGAATCAAACACGGGCCGTTTAAGTAGTAGATGACATTAGCAAGCATGATGGTTGGATGCCACCGGTTGTTTTTGCTGACTTGTTCGTATTCACTTAACCAGTTTTGGACGTCCATGGCGTCAGTACAGGAGACGGCGCCAGCGTCTCGAAGTTGAGTCGGGACAACCAATGCTATGGTAGCAGAGACAGAGCCAATGAGCCTGTCAGCCGACATGGTCGAATAATCCACACTCCGCGAGATGCCAGCTGGGAAGTCGCGTGGTGTCCTTCGGATATACCCCGCAACTCCACTAAAAATATACCGGCAAATGTCAAAAATGTATTATATACAATATTTACTCAGCGGCAACGAGCGGCGCCACAACAACAAAGATGGCTGGCCGAAACACAGCTCGTTCTCTCCAACTGCAGCCACTTGCTCTTCGTCCGCCAGATAGACGGCTCATAACTATATTTAAACAAGATTTGTTTTGCCATGTACAACTCTGCCGTAAGGCATGGATCTGGACGTGTTCGCCTCAGCGTTAAGTGGCCAGATAGCCTTGCTGCATTGCGTAGTTGTGAATGTGTGCGTGCTTCTACCACAAAAATATGCAACACTGAAAAATAACATTTCTTTTTGATAAGGTATCAGGTTTCTACCCCAATGCGGGCCTTTAGCTCTGAAGCTTCCTCGCCTATAGGATGCTGTACAAATATTCTTAATTACTACCAGGTTCTTGCCAGAAAACAAGTCGAAGATCAACTCCATGGCCATGCAGGGCTTCGGAAACGGACCCCGCAACTGCATCGGAATGCGCTTTGCGCACATGGAGTTGCGGTATACATTCGCTCACATACTGCGGAAGTACCGACTCGAGAAGACAGAAAACAGCGAAAAGGTGAGCTAGCACGCAGATAAGTTCAGAGTTTTCACATGCACTACTTCAGAGCACGGAAGCGACAAGCTGCTGCGCACAAATACTGCCTGAGAGAACCCGCCGAAAAACGGGAGTATAAAAATGCAGCAGATGTAACAAATTAGAATCTATGGCACTGCGAAGGTTTGTGTGAGTGCACAAAGAGTCGAAACACGAGTACACCTACGCATACAGGCATGCACACACAAGCGCGGCCGCACACAATTTATACCGAGCCTTTTGTTAGGCAGAGTTGCTGAATACTAGAGAGTATGACGGACGCCTTGAACGCATCATGGTTTCAGAAGCAGCACGCGCATACGTACATAGCGCAATTCGAATTCATTCTATCTGCAAGAAGTGTTTACTTCCTCATTACCGTGCAGGCGCTGATGCGCGAAGGCGAGCATTCTGGTGCTCTTATTGCGATAGCAATTAAACGGACACTACAGGCGCATTTCTGGCGTCGGCGTCGCCGTGAGGTTCCGTATAAAGTCCAAGGCCGATAAAATCGGTGCCGTGCGCCGTATGCTGCATGTGCGAGTGAAAGCATGCGAGGGTGAGCCGGCGATTGCAGCTCAATATCGCGCACGCAACAGACGGAAGCGGGGAGGAAGCGCATGCCCTCCTTCGCGTGCAAGGCTTCGGGGGGAGGGTAGAGAAGGGGGCGCGTTCTACTCCGGGCGGCCGCGTGCGCCCGGACGGGTCGCTGCATCTTGAAAGCCATATGCGACGAGTACAGAGTCCGTGCAGTGCTATGTTTTCGTGACTTAGTTCGCGTTGATGCGAACGGCTGGAAGAAGGTCAGTCCGCTCGCTGCTGCTGCCGCGTTTCCTCACTGCAGCGTTTTGACAGCGAGTTCCCGCGGTCATCGAATGAAATGCGTTCATGTTTGCTTGTGTGCGCGTGCCACCATGCTTGGAAATTTAGTTAGTATGCCTATGTTTAAACCTTTATACGGCCGATAAAATTACTATATCCCTACTTCGTATAGTTAGCTGTCCACTAATTTGCTATCGCAATCGATGCTTCGCCTTTCGCGCGAAACTGCGACTTTTTTTTTCCGAAGCACGGCCGGCGCCGCCGCCTGCCGCGAATGTAAGGAGGCGACGCCATCTATTGATGCTGCATCTGGAGGCACGCGTACTCCGCTGTGATTGGTTCGCCCATTCGGCAAGGCAACAGCCAGGCAGCAGCGCCCACGGTCGCGAAACCCGGCGAGGTTCGCAAGGAAAAGTTTGAAAACGCATCGGAGCACCACCAGAGGCTCTAGAGGTTGTGGGAGACAGAGCGGGAAGTGCGCGAGAGCAGCAGGCCATTGAGGCCAGAAAAAGCCTAAGAATAGCATTTTAAATAAGAAGGACAGGTTAAGTGATTGATCTATGGTTGCTCCGTAATTTCCAGCGGTTATTCCGGTGTGCACATTACCTCGTGACCACTGACTGACTGACCGAAAAACTTTATTGGTCGAAGTATTGATAGGGAGCGGGTGGAGCAGTCCTTAAGGGGCCGTTCCTTATAAAGACTAGGTGGGCTCCTCATTACAGAAGCCCATTGGCTGTAGCCGCGACTCGGGCACGGCCGACCAGGGCTTTCTGGCTCGCCAGGTCGGAGCAGCCGAGCCGGGCCACCTCCCAGTCCTCCCGGGTAGGGTTGGGTATAGGGGGAAGGTGCGGGGTTGATTGGCATGCCCACACCATGTGGAAAATGTCCGAAGATTTTTTCCTCACAGTGCGGGCACTTCCCTGTGCACGCAGGGTCGAAATGTTTTAGGACTGTCGGTTACAACAGTGTTTTAGTATAGAGGCGAAGGAGTAAACGCTCCTCCGCCTTCGTGAGGCCCTTACAGGGCTTAGGAAAGATTGCATGGCCGTATTGGTAATGTTGGGTGATTTCCTTAAAGGCAAATGCCGGATCGGGGTCGGAGTCCGCAGTGAGGGGAGGCGAGGGCGATGCCCGGAGAGTGAGCGCTCGGGCAGCGGCGTCGACCGCTTCGTTGCCCTCGAGACCCTCGTGCGCGGGCGTCCATATTATCGTGCGGGACGCGGGGACCCCGAGATAATTGCTTCCTTGAAGTAAGCGGTACGCAAAATAGGGAATAAAGCCCCTTTCGATGTTTCTGCAGGCTCCTCGCGAGTCGATAATAATGACCCGCGAGTCTTGATCTGCGGCGGCGAGCGCGATAGCCACCTCTTCCGCATGTGTTATGTCTTGTGCTTTGAACGTAAGGCCGTTCACCGAGGTGTTTTGGTGGACGACTGCGGCCGTATACCAACCCCCATGGTGTGGGCCGAAGGCGTCCACGTAACCAAGATCACAACCGATTGCGCCATTGCGCAAGACACACTTTCTCTATGAAAATGGCGGCGGCAACACAATGATCCCGACAGCCTACAATCACCACCGCCGATGAAATGTAATGCGCGTTCAGGGAAGGTGACTCTAAATGTTTATCCGTCCTGTGGGAATACGCAGCACTAAAGATATTCCAGGAAAAATACCGGCCCGGGGCGGTGACGTCCTTCGATAACTAGAAACGACCATGAGCTGAAGTGAAAGAGGCACTTAAGTCACTATGGAGCTTCTCATATGAAACCTCCATAGTGAGCCAACACTAACCAGATCGCTCTTCCCCTTACCCACTTCCTCGAACGGACCTAAAGCCATTATACGAGTATAAATATATGTCTTCTCTACAGAAGCAATCAGACCATAGATATGAAAAGAATCATCAGAGATATCAAGAGAAATTGCTGCTTACAAAACGAAAAGGATTATTGCATGAGCCTTCCATAAGCTGGTACCTCTAAGAAAGAGGGTCATTAATTCGGCTTGAACGGTTGCATGGTAGCCGTAATAGTTCCGCGGAAACCCGCAAGGTGAAGAGAAGTAATTAATAAAGGGAAAATCAGACATCCACCCGTTCGTAGCAATTGCTACACAGGAAACCCGCACGGGTTCCTCAAAAGACATGCGAGGCTTTTCTTTCCAGGTACCCGTATGGATTTTCTTTGTAGCAATTGCTACGAACGGGTGGATGTCTGATTTTCCCTTTTTTAAGTGGTTGCATGCAAGGTTTTGTAGTCCTCTCGCCTTCCTTCCTGCCCACTGCTGCAATACTTCGTTAGAACCCCGTTATTTCTTGTCTGTCTGATTTCATCCGCAAGCATTTTCTTTTCGCGGGAAATAACGGCTCATTCCCAGAAAGAACAGCTCGAGTGAAACTGCCGGCAGTCCAGGTACCTTGCTTCGGGCTAACAAACACGCTTCAACCTTGGGGAACATCCTCATATCCACCAAATTGAGGCAAGCGCAGCCCCTTGGTCCGGAGTAGCCCCCGCGTTTCCCCAACGCTGCTATGTTGAGCTCACGTAATTGAGGACTATCAGCTGTACGGGGTGTTTTTTTTTAACACCGTGCATAACATTTAAAAATTGTTTGTCGAAAATAGCGTGATTGTACTCCTTGAACTAGATTACTGGAAACGGCAGAGATTACTCGTACGAGAAATAGAAATGCGAAATTGACTAATTAACTTATGTAATTAGTTACTTTATGGCGTATATTGCAATTTACGATTCGTAGCCTGCGAGTTTGCAAGGCATATCCACTTAGAACGACCTTTAAGGATAGCACGGGTCTCGAGATATGCGCCGTGAAACTTGAGGTAAAAATGCTATTGTTCCGCTTACTTCCTTGTTTTTCAAACCGCCGTTTTATGCATTGAAGCACAAAAGTAACTGGAACGCCCTTGTACTTCCTCACACACTTTGTGAATGAATATCGGGAAACTAGTGTCCTCCTGAAAATAAGTTTCAAGAGGATCGGTTCGCGAACTCACCGGCTATAATTCGTAAATTGTAATATGTGCTATAAAGTAATGAAAAACAATATTAGATCATTTTTCTTCATCTGCCAATTATTCATTTCGCGTTCTCTTTCAAGTAATGTCTGCCTCTTTGAGTAATGCTGCTGAATGATTAGAATTATGCTAGCTGTCACTGGCAAATTTTAAGAATTCTGTACGGTAAAGAACAAAAAAAAAAAAAAAGAAGACACCTCGTATAACGGGTAGACAACTGCTTTGATTAAAATAAGTATCAAATCGTCTCATTCTGTAACTTGTCTGCAATGTTGTCAATGCTTTTTTTTCTTTGTCCATCCTGCTTGAAACCACCTAGGATCTGAAGTGTGTAATAAACAAATAAAAAATGAAAATTCTTGTCTGTTAAAATTGTCCTGAAATATTGCCATGCTGTCACCGGTGTATCGCTACCACGCGTATTATGGGCAGGAATAGAACGAGGGGGCAGTCACTTCAATACCAAATATCTCCTTTATATCCATGTATTAATATTTATCAAATAATTATCAATGTAGTAACCTGATCAGTTGGTAGACGTCATTAGTAAGAACGCCTCTTCAAAACATCAGAGATGATTATAAGCTTCGTGACTGTTCGTTGCCGTTGCCTCGTGTTCTTTTTCTCGCCTACATGTTACTCCTTGCGCATAATAAAGCGCTCTTTGTTATTATCATCAATAAAATGTCATTCCGTGTATTAATTTCTTTGCTACGGTAACTACCTGGGGCGAGTCGGTAATAATTTCTTTGTTTAAGCAAACATATTTTCCGCTTGAGTGCATCGGCGTAGCTGGTGCCGTACAGCTACCAACCCGGACGCCAGTAAACCCTGCCTTCCCTATGTTAGACACATATTAAAATGTAAAATTTCTTTTTTTCGAATAAACGAAACGCACTCTCTTTTACAGGATCCACCAACCATCGATATGAATCCAATTGTACTGAAGATCAAGAAAGGCGTCGTAGTCCGGGTGGTGCCGCTGAAGGACCATGGTGCTTCTAAGAAGTGACAAGAAACGATGCCTCCCTTGTACACAGCCCCCTAGTCGTACTTTGGATAGGCCCACTCATTGCGGCCGAATATCAGCTGCCGTGTTATCCACCGCATTTCGTCTATCGCACTTACGGTTACGCACGGCACTGATAAGAACGGGAATAGGTAGGGATGTCGAGGTCCCTTTGCGCTGCCAAATAGTGCGCTGCGTTTTCTTTTTAATTTTGTACAAATGCTTGACGGCATCGTAGATACTTTCATGTTCCGAATAGTCCTTATGCTTAAACGAAACTGTGCAAACAAGTATGAGTCAGCGCGACTTTCGCTTTGTGTGTGCTTTGTGCGATACTGGCTGAGTCAATAAAGTTCCTGTCAACGTTGCGTACGAGCGTTTGTGATACGGAAAGTCTATCGAGAGGAAATTCGGGTCCGACGATTTGTGCGTCAACAAACGAAGCGCTATATCTCCGACACACGCGCAGTCCCTACCCCCAGTTCGCGCACCTTTAAAGATTTCGCTGCTGCTTTCACTAAACAGTGGCAGTAGCAGTGTGAGGTTTCGGCTGCAGAGGGGCGCTACGAGAGACGACATAACGGAGGTCTTCAAAATGATTTTGACCCCTCAGTTCTTCTTTGTTTTACCTCCCTCCCCAACAGATGGATAAATAAATAAATAAATAAATAAATAAATAAATAAATAAATAAATAAATAAATAAATAAATGCGCTGATTGCAAGTATACCAGCGTACGGGCTTGGTCACCCTCGTATGCTTACCCGCAAAGTAGTCCAAGTAAACTCGCCGCAGTAAAGGTGCTGCGTAAAATAAAACGGAATTTCCACATAACCCCTAAACATATTGCTAAATATATTAACCCAAAAGCTTTCTTTGATTTATTGATTTTTCTTTGATTTAGCCGTTCGGTATACCACTGCGTGTGCGCATATATTTAGCCAATCCTCGAGGGTGGGTGCCTGCCACTGTGATGCAAGAGGTCACGCAAGACAACATAAAAATTGCATCATAATACTGTTGTGACCTTTGCGGCGCAGAAGCGCAAACATTGGATAAGATTACACATTGGAGAGGATGAAAGTGAACCAAATCGTACGCATAGCTGTTAGTTGTAAAGAACTCCGTTAGCCGCCTCACTATAGCTTCGCATCACATAGACTCCAACTTGTGCGTTAGCTGTGCATTTTCTTTTTGTGAGCGCCCAAAGCAGGGTGCACAAGCGTTACTGCATATTACTGAGTACTATACGAGTACCGCTGTACAACAGCCAACTGATCGGTTAGTGCTGCGTCACGTGTACAAAACAGCGCGCATTACAGCGACCACAAAGCTTAAATGACTAGCCCATTTCGATAATTCTGCAAGTGAACAATAGCTTCAAGAAATTGACAGTACATGAAGGTAACATCAGCTTGATTGAGGGCGAAACTATTTAATCGAAAGCGCGACGGAACGATGGCGCCAACCTGTTAATGGTAAACGAAAGCACAATTCAAAGCATATAGACGCAGGTGAGCAGACGAAGGTTACTTTCGTAGCCTGCTTGATTTAGTCAGGTTTTACTACATCTGCCGTCATCTAGCCCTTTGCCTATGTAATATCGATCTTAACTTTCGTATTTAAAACCTCTATTACTATTCTTCACCGTTGCCTACACTTGCAATGACTCTGGTTGTATCTCTTCCCCGCTTTTCTTCCATGAATTTGAACTACCGCGTTACTACCGTATATAGAGCGGGTTGCTACCACTTGCTAGCCAGACGGTTATTTTGGTTTCTCTAGATACTACGTATTCCTTGCAGGGTTCCTCAAATGTACTCTAGGGCGACCTCAATTGCATATATATATATATATATATATATATATATATATATATATATATATATATATATATATGTAATGCATTGGTACAGAAGATGTACGCCTCAGCAACTGAAGTTCTGCTTAGACTCGATTACAGCAATGTTAGTTATCGACGCCGCACATGTACGCAATACCGATACCGTAAGTTCACACTAATGTCCGCTTACGAACTCTGCTGGCGCTGGCTGTGAGATGGGCTTTCTGATCCGTCGTCTCAGGTTTGAAATGACGTATATAACAGGTTGTCCCACATAACTTGAGCCAAAGTTTTAAAAATGAAAGGCACTCCGGACGCGACTTGAACCGAATGCATAATTTTGGCGCTTGCCTAGAGTTACTCAGGCTATTTTTTTATTTTCCCCTTAACTAACGGATTAGTTATGTTTAATTAATCATTTTTTATGTATTGGCTGCAGAGCCCAAGTGTGATACGCAATCTTGTAGAGCACCTTGAGAAACCTCTCAATAAATTGTTTCCAACACGATGCATCTCACGTGGTCCTTTTTTCCGCGTTCCAAAGAAAGCCTATAAAAAGAAACATAAGTGCTCCCCTCTCTTGGAATCAACAATCATTACTGGTAGAAATAAGTGCGAACTCACTAGACTTCTCATAGAAGCCGAGCAGACTGATGCCCTAGGGGATTCATGTATCAGCAAACCACCATTGGCTCTCTCTGAAAAAGAGCTGAAATTCTTGCGCATGGCTTAACATCACTTACAACGATGTTTGGCTTTGATTGTTTATCTGTTCACGTGGCTGTGACTCATGTTGGCTGAGTGCATGACTTCTTACTTCAAATAAATCAGTTGTAAGTTCAGCGCCGTGTTTGTCTCCTCCTCATTCTGGTCCTGTCGTTTAGCGCTGTTTGAATTTTATAGTTAGCATGAGTACGACCTGGTTGTCGATAATAACCCTTGTTGGAAGTTAGCGCTGTGTGTGTCCCTGTGCGTCTTCTTTTGTCCCGTCTTTTAATCGCGCTGCCGTACACCCCTTGAAGATGCATTACCAGCAAGACCACATTGCAACCCTCGTGAACTTTATTTGTAGCAGTGTTCGAATTGAACGATGATGCTACAACTTTAAACCTTTGGGCTCGAATAACAGTGGATAAATCACACGGGGACAAAAATAACTAATCGTAAAAAAAAACCTTGGCTATATTTAAGGAATATTACGCATGTCTTCTTCAGACAATGACTCTTTCGCACTGGACCCGTCTGCTCTCCTTCTCACACTTACTGTCTACGAGACGTTCTTTTTTGATCTCGCACCCTGCACGTGCGCATCGCTTCGTGGTCGCCGTATCGGGTGGCCACGTCTGGCTTCACACAAGTGCATCGTGACCGGCGCGTGAGTCCCTGAGACAGTGCGTCGGCAGGCTGTTCCAGTTTACAGGATGTATATCATACCTTATGTACCTCGTTTGAACCATTCCCAGCCAACTGCAATATATCCAGTGCTCCTCAGGCGCCCGTATCCGTGCGTGTTCTCCGCAGCAACGCTATGTGGCTGTGACCAACGTTGTGCAGCAGATATGGCTCACTCCAATGAGGAAACAGCGGATATGGTTTTGGCTCAAAGTACGTCAAGTGGACATAGAAGGCGCGCAGTTGAGCTATTTCAACGCTGGCATCTGCACGTACGCGTCCGAGCTCAATGACGATTGTGCGTGCATATGAAACGCTGAGACAGATATTCTGCCAAGGTTTTCTTCAGGCCCACATGCAAGTGTTCATAGTTTGGGTGCTGAAGCTGGAGTGTCAGTCTTCAGTGTGGAGAGTACTTGGGAAAGGGGCAACTTCATCCGTACCACGTGCACCTGCACCAGAAGGTGGAGCCCTGCGATTTCCAAAATCGAAAGGATTTTGCAAACTGGATTATAATCCAAACGGAAGTGGACCCAGGCTTTGTCAAGAAAATACTGTGGCCCGATGAAGCTGCCTTCTCACGTAATGCCCGAGTGAACATCCACAACGCTCACTATTGGAGCGAAGAAAATCCTCAGTGGGCTTTGAAGACACATCACCAATATCATTGGTCGGTTAATGTGTGGTGTGGCATTTACGGTGGCACTATTATTGGCCCCGTGTTTTTTGATAACAAATTTACAGACGAAAGATGCGTCAACGACATCCTTGATGGGGCGCTTGAGGATTTTCTTTGCGAAGTTTCATTGGCTAGGATCAAGGATATTTGGTATCAGCATCATGGTGCTCCCGGGCATGGCAGCAGCAAAGCTTCACTGCCTCCTGTCCAATATCTGGTGCTCCCGGGCATGGCAGCAGCAAAGCTTCACTGCCTCCTGTCCAATATCGCATTCGCATGTGGCAGCTGCATTTTTGTTGAAGAATTTTTTTCCTAAGACCGTACGCCCATTTTGTCACTTAACGTCCATCGCAGTCACCGACGGCCTGTTCAATCGATCTCTGCGCGCGGAGAAGCCTTTGCCAATTAGTTCAACTTAAATTTGAGGGCCCTAAAAGCGCGGCGGGTTAACCGGCAGTAACATGGTCATACCCTATAGTCTCGATTACCACAGCCAATTCGTCGAAGGCCTTGATCCGACATACCCAGATTGTGGCGCCGCTTGTACGTTAGATCACATGCTCTGGCAGTGCCCCTCATTACAGGGTCATCAACGCACGACCGAAGTGGAGTGGAGCTCCATGCTGAAGAGCTCAGGCCTTCTACATCAACTCAGGGCCGTCCAGAAGGCCCGCGACGCGGCGGTGAGGTTAGGCCTACCCGTCCCGACGTGGGACCGGCCCGCTGCTCTACCGCCTTGAGCGGTAGCGTACCTCAGGAGCTAAATAAAGTTATCTGCTCGTCTGTGTGTCGCGCACTTTAAATAAAGGCTGGAAAAAAATGAACAAGGCAGCTATTGTAGCATAGACGAAACAATCCGATGTTTCTGAACAAGCGCCACAATTTTTGTCTCAAAGATTTTTCGCTAGAGTTACTATTTTAAAAGTTAATTAAGCAATCTTTGTTAAGTACCCAGCTTGGCGGATTGAACAAACATGACGCGCTTCATATGGCTCAGAACAATACTGCGCATATTCAACACGCGTAGCGCCTCTTTGTTTATTATTATTACTTTGGTCAAGTTAGCTGAAACATCCTGTATTATTCTGAGTGTATTTCAAGTATTTATTTAATGTGCCGATGCGACGTTCAAAGCGATCTGCGATGGGGACAAAGTGCATGCGCCGAGGGCAGGCAGCTTCGTATGCGCTGTGTTTTCGACGTTTAGTTCGCATTGAAGCGAGAGACAGAACGGAGGTCAATTCACTCGCTGCTGCTGCCGCGCTTTCTCCCTCTAGCGTTTTGGCAGCGAGTTTCCGCAGTCATCGAGCGAGATGTGTTCCTGTTTATCTGTGTGCGCGTGACACCACGCTTGTTAATACAGCTACTGAGCGAATGCTTACAACCTTATACTGCCGATAAAGCTTCTATCCTGACTTCGTATAGCTGTGTAATAAGTTGCTATCGCAATCGATGCGTCACCGTTAGAGAGAAACTGCGACATTTTTTTTTTCTTCGAGTGATATATATATATATATATATATATATATATATATATCCTTTTTCAAGAAAATTTGATCAGAACTATATAAACGAAATTGACTAAGAGAGCAGTACTTGTTAACGACTTTTGTCGACAGCCAGTGTGTAGACCTCGTATAGTAAACAAAATTCCTAAAGAAGAAAGCGAGCTCTAAAAAGTACACAAAATATCTTTAGGCTCTCTTAAGTTTGTTGTTTGAAAAGGTCGATAGCGCTTTCGTTCCTGTATAAGGCGATGTCTAGCATGAGATAACAGGATCTAGTCAATACATTTCGCTTAAGAACCTGGTCAGCGAAGCACTTAGCCAAGGTTTCTCGCGCGAGCTAGAACAGCGTGGTTTTGCCACAGTGCCTGGCCCCTGTTGCACAGCCGAACTCTGACGCGCATAGCGGGGAAACGAGAGATAAAAACCAATAAATGCAACACCATTCAACAGCTGCTGTATAAGGGCTCTTCCGGTGGTGGATGATGACATCCGCACAAAATCGCAATTTGTTTTCCGCGCTGTATTTACCCATCATTTTTTAATGTGGCATAGAAGGTTTTCTGCCGCTTTAATTGACACTGTCGCAGCTTTCAGCCGCTAAACGACTGAGGTCATGGCCACTAAGAACAAGTACGCAGTGAGACAAAGGTATACATTCAAACGGTCGCTTTCGAGAACTTTATCAGCTCGATGTATACATTCGGCTGCTCGAAATCGACTGCACGAAGCACATTAGCCTGGTTCGTACCGAGCGCTGCGTTATAGTTCACAGCGCTTGGAGGCCCTCTCACTTTTGAGTTCCCATCGCAGCGGAGACATTACAGAATTCCGGTCACCTGGTTCCTCAGACTGCTATTCCAGAGCAATTAGAGGAGTCAGGTTGACGAGCTAAACGAGAAGGAGTAGGAGCCAGCTACACGTTCGGATCGGTGCATTAGCACAAGCTATTGGGCCATTTGGTGCATGATAAACTTGAAACAGGTGCTACCAGCGTGCTACCAGCGTGTGTGCGCGTCCTTTGTGTCTCGATGGTACCCCCTTTTTCGAGTTCGGCTCGGGCACGCTTTCTCCGTTCCCAATCTTGAGAGTGCCCCGCATCGTTGCTAATCCAGTCGGAGTGTGCTAGCGAACAGTCGTACGCGCCATAATGGTCAATTCGACTGGTTTCGGCCGCGCTCCAATCAGGATTGCAACGATGCTGAGTACGCTCGAGATCGAAGCGGGAGAAGGCCTGCCCGCTCGAGGCGAACGTTCATCCGTTCACCAGAGCGATTGCAGACCGGCAGTAGAAACACGTTAGCACTGATTCTGTTGCAAACCAGCACGGCGCGTGCCCAAGGCTTGCACACGGCGCTTCGCCATGGCTATTCTGCGGCCTCGGCCCGCGGCAGACGCCGCACCAACGTAGGTTGAGAAGGCCACGTGACCGGAACTCTGTCCCGTCGGAATGGGGTCACCGCGACTATGTAGCACCTAGGTGACCGGAATCGAACGGAACGTCGCGTCGCGGCACAGCATCCAATCCGCTACCTCGTGCTCACTGCTGGAACGCCCATCTACTAAGCCACTGCGAGGAGTCAACCAGAGAAATGCGTCGGAATAGCAAGTGCGTGGGCAAATGGCCGAAGTGGCCTTACCAAGGCAACGCTTGCGATTATTCCGCCCAGCTTGTGAGATGCTCACCGCAAACGGAGCTTTCTATAATTAAGCAAGAATTGGCGCGTTTTTCTTTGAAGCTTTCTCTTGTAACTGCGGCGCCATCTAACGGTAATGCCTAAACATTATTTCGACCTTGCGTTGGAGCGTAAGATAATGGGCGAAGAATAGAGGGGCGCGGTAGTGTGCGGAAGCTTTAATGATAAGCCTTATTAAGAATGATTTCCAGGTTTATCGTACGTCGGGCAAGCTACAATAATTTAATTCTGACCGACAAAGTAGTGCCAGTGAGCGCATATCTCTGATGTATAATAAAGAAATAAGGGCTGTGCATATAATGTTCGCTCATAAGTATCTTTAAACCACACATATTTTTCTAATACTGAATAATATTAGGCAGATTCTTTCACTTTCGTTACACTTGGGAAACAGGGTGTGTACCAGTGGGAATGACATGGGCCAGTGAGTAAGTGCCAGTAGGAATGTGCTCATTCTTGACCAACCCTTCGTCTCCTCTTATTCGACAGATGGTCACTTCCAAGAGGGGAAGTTGTACGCCCTTATTATCCGTAAAAGTTGCAGTTCCGCCCGAAAGACAGAACATTTATAGCGATAGCAAGGTATCAGGCAACAGCCCGTATTAAGGCTAGTAGTCTTATCGACCGCATAAATTGCAGTAACCATTCTCTAATTAATTTAACAACCATGGTGTCCCGCACAGACAGTCAAACATGAATATATATAACTGGTATGTTCGCGAACGCTCGCTACCATAACGATGGCGTGATGAAGAACGCAAACGGAAGGGAAAGAACGCTTCTGCTTCCTCTCGCTTTAGCACGTCTCCGAAGCTTGAACCTGGATGAACATTCGCTTACTAACTAAATTAACAAGCATGGTACGTGTGACACACGCCCAAGCAAACGTGAACATATCTCACTCGATGACCGCAGGAACTCGCTGTCAAAACGCTGAAGCGAGGAAGCACGGCAGCAGCAGCGAGGGAAATGACATTTGTGCTGCCTCTCACTCGGACACTAAGTAGCCTAAACACAGCGCGCATGAAACTACCAGCACTCGGTGTATTCTGTCTTCATCGCTGATTGCTTTCAAGATTAGGCCCGCGCGGCCGCGCCATACGCAGCAGCAGACGGAGCAGAACACACCTCCCTCCCTCCCTCCTTTCCACGTGGTGCCTTGCGCTTGATGGCAGACGGCGCGCTTCCTCCCTGCTTTCCTCCCTTGCGCGCGCGACATTGAGCCTGCATCGTAGGCTCACCCTCGCATGCTTTCACTCGCACATACAGCATCCGGCGCGCGGCGACAACGTTATCACCCTCGGACTTCATACGGAACATTACGGCGACGGCGGAAATGCACCTGGAGTGTCCACATAATTGCTATGGCCATAGAGTAACATAGTAAACGACAAGAGTGGACATGATATACTCGAGCCGTTTCGCGGCAGAGCTATGGAGCTTCGCAGATTCCGCTAGGTGGCAGAGCACATCAAGAAAAATGTAGCTGCGGCTTCGGCTGCGGCTAGCAGCTTGGCAGGTGGCACGACCCAACACGTGCGAAGCCAATATTCGGTTCCCGTAGCCGGGATCGCGGTTCTGTGAAATAAAATTAATATAAAGTTAAACACCTTTGAGCGCTCGTCGTCGCAATATATTGTTACGGTGAAGGGAAGGAAGAAGTTGGATTGGACGAGAGGAAGACGAAGTCTGGCAGTTGCCTGAACGCCATTAACCTCAGTTGTAGATATACATTATTTTACAATCGTGGGCCTGTTTTCTTCCTGCAACATTTTGGTGGAAGGTGCGGGGTACAATCACGGAACTTCGCAGCGGACGTCATCTACCTGCCGCCACAATGGCAAATCAAGCGACACAAGCAACAATGCCTCAGCAGCCCGTGCCAACGGTCATCCTCACTCACCCGCGGGACCCAGGGACATTTTGTGGCACGGACAACGCCGACGTCGAGGACTGGCTTGCGATGTACGAGCGAGTGTGCGGCAACAACAGGTGGGATCCAACAATGATGCTTGCAAACGTGATATTTTATCTAAGAGGAACTGCGAAGCAATGGTACGACACACACGAAGCTGACCTAACGAGCTGGGATGTCTGCAAAGAAAAAATGCGAGACCTGTTTGGCAGACCTGTCGGTCGTCAGCTGGCAGCGAAAAAAGAACTTGCGTGCCGCGCTCAGACGTCTACAGAATCCTGTCATGTACATACAGGATGTGCTGGCCTTATGTCGCAAGGCTGATAACAACATGACCGAGGCAGACTACATTGGTCACATACTGAAAAGTATTGCAGACGATGCCTTCAATCTCCTGATGTGTAAGGGGTGTGCCACTGTGGATGCAAATATAAAGGAGTGCCGGCGCTTCGAACAAGCCAAGGCCCGCCGCGTCACTCAAACTTTCTACCGATTGCCCAATATCGCCGCGACATCTTCTTGCGAAGACCCGCCGCGGTTCGTTCAGCCCGCAGGACCGGAAGATATCACGCGCATCGTTCGCCGTGAGCTTGAGGCCATGGCTCCGGCTCCAGTTCGTCCCGACTGTCGGGAAAGCGTGCCCGCTATGTCCCTTATACAAGCGGTCGTTCGGGAGGAAAAAGCAAGTTTGGGCATTCCATCTCTCTGCTCGGTCCGCCATACAAACACCTACCAGGTTTCTCCGGCCGCTCGCTCCCAGACGCAAAGCTTTCCGCCACGCCGTCGCAACCCAGCTGACTGGCGCACAGCGGATGATAAACCCATCTGCTTTAATTGTTCCGGTATTGGACACATCGCCCGTCATTGCCGTAACCATTGGTCGTCGCCCCCTCGGTGGTCGTCTCCGAGTCACTACCGCCAAGTACCAGAGAATCGTACTTCGAACAGCGCCACAAGCACCTGCATCACGGAGTAAGACACTTAGGAGGCGAAACTCCCGTCAGGGCGAGCGAACGCGGGCGACCAGATAAGGTCACAAGTGTTGTATGCGCCGACGGGGCCGTATACAGTGGCGGCGCCATGCGGCGCGTCGTAGAAGCCGCAGTGAAAAAAAATGGCGCTAATTTCTTTCCAGGCCGCCAGGCGCCGCCAGCACGATAGCGGGCTTGTGACCTTTTCTGGTCGCCGCAAACAGCGGAGTTTCCACTCCTGAATGTTTCTTGCTCCGTGACCTGCATGAAATAACTCGATTTATGCGACGTTATGGGTCACACACACACACGCGCGCACGCACACACACACACACACACACACACACACACACACACACACACACACACACGCACACACACACACACACACACACACGCACACACACACACACACACACACACACACACACACACACGCACGCACGCACACACGCACACACAAACAACAACGAAATCGAAAGCATGGCCTTCGAGATCCGACGGCGTGCGACGACCATCTTGCAGGCTGGTACGTTTCGCTGATTCCGCTAGGTGAACTGAGAGCCAAAGTCAGCCTCAGGTGCCTACGGGAGCGTCCACTCTTTACGTTTACTATATTCCTCTATGCTATCACTATGCCCTGCCGGGATAAATTTCGATTGAGCGATACTGTATTTCGAGAAGTTGAAGAACGATTAGTGATCTATTTTAAGAAGAATGCTGTCTCGCCAAAATTTTGAATATTAGTGTTCTTGCTCTCTAGTTACTGTCATAAAGAAGGCTCGCAATGTCGATCAATAAAATATGAAGTATGCCAGTTTTTACTATGCCTAAGAGGTTAATTTGCGTCCAGGAGAAGTCACGCCTATTCTCTTCAACTAGTAAACAGTAGGATGATATACCGAAGTGTAGCGTCCTCAGTGAAATGCTCGCTACTACCTGCAACTAATGTAACTGGGCACTTTAGCAGTGGGCAGGGCACACTTGGGGCGATATGTGATTTCTCGGAAATGTGAATTTTTTCTAGCATGCGTGCGGGCCACTAATGTGCCATAATCTTTGCCCAACATTCCAGAACTCTTGTATAGTTTGCCAAACGTGACAGCATTCGCTACGGTTGTATTGTCACGTGTACATTGTTTACTTTTGTGGCAGTGACAAGTCTTTCACCGGGTTATCCCGGTTGTTAAATTAGCGCTTGGCGCAAGATGCCTCTATTCTATTTGTACATATCCCACTTCTGAGCATAGCTGAGTGCAAACATTCTTCTGTATACAGAACTCCAAGCGCAAAACGGGCAATGTTTCTTTCCTTTTTTTTTTCCTTGTCTTTTTGTTCCGCCTACGAGCTCGTTTCCGGTAAGCTGGCCTCCGCACATGATGAAGAGTACGTCCGCTCTTCATGACGTAGCCCATCAAGTCGGGGTTCAGGACTGACTTTACACACGTGCTGGAACAACAAACTTTAGTTTCGCATCCTGACTTGCCAAACGTGGATCATTGACCTACTGCTATTATGGGTTATTCGGGGCCTTTTATTATTTCAGCCGCTTAGCTGTACACATGCCAAATGTCATTAATTGCCTTCGCGAGGTTTACCTTATATACCGATGTCACGAGTAAGCCAGCTGTTGCCGGAAAATCCGATCCCCGTTCCTTATAAAGAAAAGAAATCAGTCGAACCTGGTTAGTATTGGCTAAGCCGACACGGAAAGCAAGTTTTAAAATTCTGTGATTCTAATGATTTAAAAACTTTCCACAGACTGAACCTCCTGCCTGTAGCCATTGGTTACTCACCTGTGCAGTAGACCAGGCGCACTTTGATGTAGAAGCCTCACATAAGAGACACTGCCTCTGTAGCGACTGCTTGAACGGCTCAGGTGAGTGACGGTGACACTTCCTTTCTTTGGGGGAGCGGTAGTAGTTTTGCTCGCACTTGGGAACCTATGGACATTTGAAATGTTGCGCATTTTAGAAGCACTTGAAAACCAAAATATATATCGAAACACGGAACCACAACTGTAGACGACAAAAAAAAAAAAAAAAAAAGAAGGAAAGTCGCCGTTCCGCCCCAAAGGCGACGCACCGATTGCGATAGCAAATTAGTAGATAGCTGTGCGAAGTAATGATAGTAGCTTTATCGGCCGTATAAAGTCGTAAGCATTCGCTTTCAAACTAACAATGATAGAATGTGTAAGCGTGACTGAACGAGGACGTGTAGAAAGAACCAGACGCGCAGAGACAGCGTTGCCTTTGTGTGTCAGCTTCTTTCTACGTCCTCGTTCAGTCGCGCTTGCACGTTTTAGCATGGATTCAAACCAACAAGCCCGTCAACGTGTTTTAACTAAATTAACTAGCACCGTGTCACGCACGCCCAGGTAAACGTGAATACATCTCGCTCTGGGAAAACGCTGGAGTTAGGAATCGTGGCCGCAGCCGCGAGCCAATTGACCTCCGTCCATCTGTCGCTTCAACGCGAACGAAACGTCGAAAGCACAGCGCATACGAAGCTACCGGCACTACGCGCGCCAAGAAAACATCTCAGCTCGCTTTGAAGATGAGGCCCCAGCGGGCGCGTACTTTAGCCACGTCGCTGATCGCTGTCAAGACACACGAGCGCCAGCAACGCGTCCCTATACGGCGTCCACCATCCATGTGCCCAACGCCGTAGTCTCCACTCTGTATGGAGTGGCCGGCGAGTACCCTTGCAGCCGCCGGAAACCGCCCCCCCCCCTCCCTCCCTCTCCTCCCTCGCCTGACCACCGTGCCTCGTGCGCGACAAGATAGGGCACGCTTTTGGCCAGCGTTCCTCGATCACGCACGCGACATTTAACCGAGTTCACCGGCTCAGCCTCGCGCGCTTTCACTCGCACATACAGCATACGGCGCGCGGCGACGGTTTTATCGCCCTTCGACTTTGTACAGAGCCTCACGATGACGGCGACGGTGACGCCGACGACAGGAATGCGCCTGGATTGTCCATGTAATTGCTATCGCAACAATAAAATTAGAAAGTGAAGTGCCCGCGCTTCTTCACGATCGAAGCATTGCTGGTATCAGGCGTGAGGATCACATAGAGTAAGTAGTTCTAGGTGGCACTTCATGCAATTTTTCTCCAAGTGCGCGGTGATTTCATGATTTCCTACATCCTGGACGCCAATCTGAACGTCTAATAGACGCTTACTTTGAATTTGTGAGCAGCTGCGAATAATAAAAAAAAAACGGGTATTGGAAAACCTTTTACTGCGGCAGTAAATAATTAGATATTGCAGGGAATCTACCTCTAGAGACACCTCTTGAAAGGGAGGTTCAGCTAGAGCTAGGTCAGGTTTCGCATTGCAATATATATAAGATGAGGCGATGCAATTGATTGGAGCGTGCGTGGAGTTCGTAGATCCAAAGCCAATATTAGTTCGTTTATTTTTTCACGTTAGAAGTTCTCAAGTTGGCTTTGCTTGATTCCCTGACGAAAATTGTTATAAAAGTTCTGTATCTGTATTGACGTCCTGTTGCACTCAGCAGACGTTCTGTGGATGTGCACTTGAATGTCATGCACGATTATTGCAGGGGAAGTCATCGGATACCAATTGCGACTTACGCCGTGCATAAGGTGGTTATATTATTGTTCCGGGGGTGTCCCACTGTATAGGAATCTTCTGCAGGTACGTTGCGGGGACGTGAAACGAATTGTCGCTTCGGTTTGCGTCCTACCCCAATCGAGAAGGGACAAAATGTTCACATAAAGGAAATGCAAGTACGAATTTCTGCGCCCCGTGTCCCATCAATACAGCCTTAATCGACGGATAAGCCCGACACTGTGCGTGAACTTTCAGTGGCCGCTGTTTAGCTGACACCCTTGTCTTGTGCACTTCTAATGAAGATATAAGAGAGCTTCCATTGAAATCAGATGATTTTACGTTCTAAAGTGTCACATGCGCTTTATGAGAGACCTTTTCAAAACTCAGCTGCCTTTTTGCCTCCACAGATAGATAAGATGATATTTGTTATTAGTGCTTAGTTTGAAAACGTATAAAACATTCCGAAAAATGTATCTCACAGTAATTGTTGATGTTAATGCGATTATCATTCAAGAAATGGAGCGAAACGCCACATTGACAACGCGGAAACGCATATGCATGAGCTTACAGCAGCTGGGCTCCTATTTCGCACTTCCCTCTGGACACCCTGCGCCATTTAGCGGCGCGCCCGCGAAGTCCCCCTCGGTTTGCGTGGCCTCCAAGATGAGTGGAGTACCGGTGTGTGCTAACGCTGAGAAGTAATCCCTCGCTGCTCGCGGCTATTCGCGGAGCAACACGGAAATGTCTGGCTGCATTCTTAGAGCACCGCGTATGTGAAGGGTTCGATTCTTCCCGGCGTCTGAGAAATTCTGAAAGATTTTTTGTCTTTATTTAGAAGCTGCCAAAGAGGCTAGATAAATAGTAACAAA
This sequence comes from Dermacentor andersoni, assembly GCF_023375885.2. Classification (NCBI taxonomy): domain Eukaryota; kingdom Metazoa; phylum Arthropoda; class Arachnida; order Ixodida; family Ixodidae; genus Dermacentor; species Dermacentor andersoni. The sequence goes on from NC_092819.1 coordinate 76,280,841, forward strand.
ACGGCTGAAGTAGGCTTAGAATGCTATTCGCATTATTATTGGCACAGTGAACAACAAGGGAAGAAGCAGGCTGACCACGGCCTCCAGGGGGGGCACAACGCTTGCCCACCTTTTAGGAAGGAAGAGATATAAGCATGAAAATTGAAGACAGGGAAGAGGGAAGGAATGATAGGAAGAAAGACGACAAGATTTGCCGAAAATGCGGGTTGGCGGACCCTCCCGAAAACCATGAATGCAAGGCTAAGTATCAGCTATGCTACATGGATCACCCTACAGCAGATCGAGAATGCAAGGCAAGATACAATATCCCCTTCCTGACGAAGAAACGTCGCTGGGAAAGAATTAAACGAGAGAGAGACAAAGAAGAAGAAAACTATACGACGCAAGATGAGCCGCATGGTCTAAGCATCCTGAAGAATCGGCCGGAACCCCCTTCGAAGCCTTCGAAAGAAGGACGTAGCGGATCCAGGTCCAGGAGCAGAGGTAGGCCGAGGTCCACAACCAGGTCGAGAAGATCCATGTCCAGGAGCAGAGCCAGGTCCAAGGCCAAGGAACTCCTGAGTTCTGGAGGCACCACGCCTACACCAACGGTGAGCTGGGCAAGCGCTGTCAAGGGGAAGCGCGCAGAGGCAGAGGCTGTAGCTAATCATAAATTAGAGGAAGAGCTGGCACAGCTAAAGCAAGTCGTTGCAGCAATGAAACAACAAATGGCAGTATTGAGTGAGGAGAACAAGAGATTTAAATAAGAAGTTGAAATCGAATCTGTATCGATACCTAAAAACGAAAGGCAAGCCAGACGTAATAATTCTACAAGAAACGAGTGGTCTCGCCAGACTGTCAGGGTACCAATCCATAGGCACTGTCGTAGGAGAAACGAAGGCCTTTACCACCCTAGTCAGAAGAGACCATACGGTTGTACAACATGATACACGAGTCAGAGACATAGACAACATACTAATAGAAATTATACCAACAAGGAAGACAAATAATAGTACATTTATTCTAAACGTATACAGCAGTCCAAAATTCAAGAGGCACATATTCTTAACACTGTTCAAACGCACGCTCAACATAGCAGGTGACCGGAAGGTGATAATAGCTGGAGACTTTAACGCTGCCCACACCACGGGGGGGGGGGGGGGGGGGGGGTACAAGTACATGCACACCAAAGGCAAAAATCTATGGCTCGACTCCCAACAGGAAGGTCTAACCCTAGTCAGGGACCCAGCAACGCCCACAAGGCAAGACAACAGCGTCTGTGACGAGTCCGCACCAGACCTCACCTTCACTAGGAACATACAATCCATAAGATTGCTAAATACACAGGAAGACCTGGGGAGCCACCACTCCATAATAGAAATCCAGCTCAATGGAAGCCCCGACAAACCCACTGGTAATCAACTCAAGTTAGTTGATTGGGTGAAATTAAGGAAAATAAGGGAAGAGAGGAACATAGAAACTATTACAGACATTGACCAGTGGACAGCCAACCTAAAGGAAGACATATCCAAATCAACGAAGGCGATCCCACCAGAAACTCAGCTAGAAGCGATAGGCAGCAGGCTCTCGCACATGTGGGAGGCTAAACAAGGGCTGCAGAAACGATGGAAAACGCAGAAACATAACAAGAGATTAAGGAACAAGATAGCCTTACTAAACAAAGACATAGAACAATATGCACAACAGCTTCAAAGAAGAAAATGGGAGGGAATATGCATGGAGATGGATCAGCGACTTAGCACGAGCAAGACATGGAGGTTACTCAAATATCTCCTTAACCCAGAGGAAACAAAAACGGGGCACAGGCAAAACATGCACAAGATCCTATACGCGTATAAAGGAACAGAGCAAGAATTTTTGAAAGAGATCGAACTCAAGTACATATCACTGGCATCGCCGCGTATTCATCCCGAATACGAGGGAGAACAGAACTCTGACTTCGACAAAGAGTTTATCGAAGCAGAAATAACAGCAGTCCTGCACAAACTCAACACCAAATTGGCACTGGGCCCAGACGCCCTTACAAACAAGACACTCAGAAACCAGGACGACGTGTCCATTGGCAAACTAACACAATATATCTACGAGTGCTGGAAACAAGGAAAGATACCGCAGCAGTGGAAGACGGCACAAGTCATCCTAACACCAAAGCCTGGCAAACAACTACAACTCGGGAACCTAAGACCCATATCTTTAACTTCCTGTGTGGGCAAACTAATGGAGCATGCCTTCCTCGCGAGGCTCACCAACTACATAGAAGACAATGACTTACTCCCAAACACGTTGCTGGGATTCCGAAGAAACCTGTCTACACAAGACGCCATGCTGCAACTGAAGCACCAAGTAATAGACGAATCAGGGAGATCGACTCGAGCTATTTTCGGGCTAGATCTCAAGAAGGCATTCGACAATGTGGCACACCAAACTATACTGCACCAAATTAGCAACCTTGGCTTGGGCGAGCGGACGTACAACTATACACGAAACTTCTTAACGGATAGAGTAGCAAAAATCATGGTAGGAGATCTGACGTCCGAGAAAGTGCCTATTCGCAGTGCAGGCACACCGCAGGGATTGGTTATATCGCCTATGCTCTTTAACCTGGCTCTGATTGGTCTTCTTAGCAAATTACAAGAATCGAAGGACTTAACCACACAATCTATGCAGACGACATCACGCTATGGATAAACGATGGCAGTGATGGATCGACTGAACAGAGACTACAAGAAGCTGTTGAAACAGTCGAGAAATACCTAGAAGGCACCGGTCTAACATGCTCGGTCGAAAAATCCGAGATGTTGCTGTACAGACCAGCGCTAAAGGGGAGACCTCCCAAGGACTACAACACACAAACCTACAAAGACATACAACTTATGACCCAAGATGGACAACCAATACCCAAAGTCGAGAAGATAAGGGTGTTGGGAATGGTCATAGAAGCCAAGGGCCCCAACGGAGAAATATTCGCAAAATCGAAGCCAAAGTTTCTCACGATGTGACACCAACACCAACACCACACGAGGGAATAAAAGAAGCAAGCGTCATGAGAATAATCCTGGCGTTCGTCATAAGTCAGATCACGTATGTGGCGGCATGCCGCAGATGGTGCGCCGCAGAAAAGAACAAGCTAGACGGCCTAATTAAGAAGCTAGATAAACAAGCGATTGGACTCGTGCTAAGCGCACAAGCACGGCGAAACTCCTAGAGCTGGGCTTGCACAACATGCTAGAGGAGCTAATAGAAGTATAACGCAATGCGAACGCCTCTCCAAGACGACGGCGGGCAGACACATCTTAGATAAATTAAGGATCCGCTACCACACACAACACGGAGACAAACGGGACATACCCAAGGAAATAAGGGCCAAACTCACGGTACCCCTCTTACCCAAGATAATGCATCCTGTACACCACGAGGGCAGGAGAAAAAGTAGGGCAAGGAAGATGGCGAAGAACTAGGGAAGGAACAAGGACGCGGTCTTTGTAGACACTGAACGCAGCTTTGTCGCAGCAATACTTAACCACAACAGACAATGCTGCAGAAGCTTGACTATAAGCACGTCACCCATCGAAACGGTGGAGGAAGCGGCTATATTGTTAGCCATAGCACAAACCAACGTATACTATATAATCAGCGATTTCCAGACTGCAATATGCAACTTCACGAACGGTCGGATTTCAGCTGAGGCGCTAAACATACTCAGAAAAAGGAAACCAACAAGGAAAGATAGATGCGTCCAAATCCTATGCATACCAGCCCACACAACCGACTCAACGTGAGAGGACAACCCTAACGCAGCGGTAAACAACGTAGCTCGAAGACCAACTTTCCGAGCTGCGACGAACGTAGACCCCTCGACAGGGCCCTCCGAAGTATGGGAATGGGAAGACAGAATGACCAGGTTCAACGACATCACCAACCATTACAAGATGCAGACATGCACTTATTCACCATCCCATCTACAACTCACTATATCGCAAGCTGTCCAGTGGCGACAACTACAAACCAAATCATACAAGAGTCCGATACTAATGGACGCTATTTTTTCTTATTCAGATACCGTAAAGGCCTTTATGGTCATTACATAGGGGAGGGGGGGAAGGGGGTTAACAACAGGATATTTCAAACACAATTAAAGGGAAAAGGAAATATAGAACACCGTGGTAAATATAACCGAATACAACAAGAAAATATAAGAAAGAAAAGAAGGAAAGACAGAAATGCATACATGATGAAAAAAATAAACACTCGGTACAAAGCATGTAGATGCACTTACAATGCGTCAAATGCACAAAATTCTGTTTTTACTCAACATGCGTAAAACTGCACTTCAAATGACTTACAAATGGGTCATAATCATGCATAGAAGCAATTTCTTTTGGCAGCTTGTTTCAGTGATAAATAGCAAGAAAGAGCGGTGATTGTCAAAGGAGATTCGTACGCGCAAACATGGGACGCACTTTGAAGGGATGGTCGAGGCGGGGGAAAATGTTTTGCGGTGGTTCAATATGGGATGCTGTAAAGGATGACGGGGTATGATACAATCTGTGGTAGTGGGAAAGCAGTGCTAACAGTCCTGCTAGCAGTCGTGTTTCTAGAGAGGGTAATTGGAGGGACTCTCTGATAGCCGTGATGCTGGATGTTCTAGAGTAGGTTTTAGTGATGAAACGTGCTGCTTTATTTGGTAAAGATTCAAGCTTGTTCATTAGGTAAGTATGATTTGGATTCCATATTATGGAAGCGTATTCAATCTCTGAGCGAACTAGAGCTGCGTAAGCTAATAATTTAGTTGACTGATTTGCTAAATACAAATTTCGCCTGATGAATCCAAGTGTTTTATTTGCTTTCGAAATTATTTCATCAATGTGATCATTCCATGTAAGGTTTTAAGTTAAATGGACGCCCAAGTATTTTAATGTAGTCTCATTGTCTATGCATATGTTGTCCATAAAATATGAACTTAAGTGAACGTTACTGGCTCTGGTAAATGTAATTGTTTTTGTTTTAGAAACATTAATTTCCATTTGCCATTGCTCGCAATCAAAGTGAAATTTCGTTTAGGTTGGCCTGTAATATATTAGTGTCTTCAGAGGTGATAATTTGTGTGTAAAGAACGAGTCATCTGCAAACAACCGAACTGTTGAGGTCAGGTTGTTACTGATGTCATTAATGTAAATTAAGGATAAGATTGGTCCAAGTACGGAGCCCTGAGGAACGCCAGATTTAACTTGTGCTAAAGCGGAAAACTCACCCACTCACTCACTGACTCACTCACTCACTCACTCACTCACTCACTCACTCACTCACTCACTCACTCGCTCGCTCGCTCGCTCACTCACTCACTCACTCACTCACTCACTCACTCACTCACCGGAAAAACCAAATCAAAGACAATAAAAAAGATCGCAGGGCTCGGCAGTATGAACCGCAAACAAAAATTGAAGTAGCTCCCACTAATTAAAAAAAAAATACTAATATTGCAAAATCACGTTTCTAATGCAACAATGATAACTGGTCCCAAAAGAAACACACATGCTTGCATACGCTTAGAATCAATTAATTACTGCACAAAACGTTTACCTTTTCTTTTAGGCGCAGCTAGAGAACACCTCGAATTATGTTTAATCGCCTGGAGTCCCCTTCAACCAGCTAACTTTAAAATTACAGGACGCTGGTGTTTAATTCGCGTTCCAGCTTGGTAAAAAGATGCATCGCAGCAGGATATCAAACTGTCGACATTGTGCTGAACAGTAGAGTGCCACCGTGGATAATATATATATATATATATATAAATATATATATATATATGCACATGACTCCTCGCAGATCATCACTGGTAATGGTTGCACTTATAATGCAAGACTTTGTTGACAATAATCTAATCAATTTGCAAAATCACAAAGCCGTTTGAAGCCAGAATGACGGAGTTCACGCAAATTCGTGCGCTACCACATCATGACCATGCTGGATGAACGGCCATGCGTGGGTGATGCGCCAGAGTTACCTCTACAAATTTTTTATAGGAATCTCTAAGGTTCCAAACACCACACTGCGCGCATCCGCATGTGTCGCTCCGTTGGTTTCTCCGCGCAAGAGTGACGGACTATAACTGACGATGTGTTTGCTGTGTTATGTGCTCTCTCTCTCTCTCTCCTCCCATCTTTCATCCCCCCATCCCGCTCCCATGTGTAGGGTAGCAAACCAGTTAGGCTAAACTGGTTAACCTCCCTAGGGGCCTTCCTTCTCCACTTTTTCCTTCCTTCCTTCTCAGCATAGAAAAGTTCATGGCCACCAATTACTCGCTTTTCTTCATTTACAGTGCGTGCGCGAGCCGACCGGATGACGGAAGTTGAAAAGCTTTTGCTTGCGACATTTGATGGCAGACGCTGTAATGCCTGCAGCGTGTAATCCTTGACAAATTACGGCCCGCACCGGCGAAAGTTGTTTCCGGTGGATGGGTCATTACTGTCGCTTTGTGCTAGCGGATGTTTTCGCGACCTACACACTCGAATAACCTCCACTGAAACAGCCTGCATTTTACAGCAAAGCTGTTAGCCTGTAGATGGTCGGAATTTTTCGTGGCGTGCACAACCAAAACACGGCAGCTGGAAAAGAGCTTTGTGTTCGAGTTTCCGCGTATCACATTTATGTTTTCTCCTACATTCAAATTACACTCAGATGCTATCGTGTCTGTAAGTTTTGTGGAAGTCGTACTTTACAAACTTTCTGACACATTGTACTTTGAGAAATCAAATTACTTCAATAACGCACTTGCGCTAGGCGGAGGGCCTACAAGAATGAGGATGAATGCTGTAATAACGGTACTGTCACCTAGCGGCCTCAAAAACTCGCACAGAAGTTAAACGGCAGCTGGAAAAGGACTTTGTCTTTCAGATTCCGCTTAACAGATTTATATTTTCTCGTATATTCGAATAACAATTCGAGGCTATCATGCCTTCGGCCTTTGCGTAAGTCCCACTTTACGTAATTTCTGACGCAATTTGCTTTTGAACGGTGATTTAGTTAAATAAAGCGCTTCGCGGACGGCCTAGAAGAATGAGGTTCCTTTCCAATACCTGGTGGTGTGTATGTGCCTTAGTATAGAAATCATGATCACCATCAGTGCCCGATGATAACTTGACATTGGCGCGATGGAAGTTTACGTGCGATTGTGGTCTACGTACATACTTCTTTCATACCAACTCAAAAATGAGTATACGTGTGATCGTGGTCTAATCAATAAAGAAGAAAGGTGATTGTGGCCCCTATTGGTTAGAGGATCTGGCTACTGTGCTGGAGGACTGAAGATTGATCCCCCGCATCGGACTTTTTTTTAACGAAGCTTTCTTTGCCTACCATTTCATGGGTTGGTTGCTGGTGGGGTTCTTTTCGAGAAGATTCGCATTTGCTTTAAAAAATAATGAAGCGCATCCGGCGACTGATTTTGAACCTCGGCACCCCCAGGGGAGCAGCCCGATGCACCAACCAATAGGACACAACTGCGTTTTTTTAAACATGGTATTTATTACAATGAATGGAATGATTATGTGCAGGAACTATTTACAATAATATGAGTTCCAGGTGGTCATAAGCAATCACACGTATATGAGCAGTACATACAAAGAAAACGTCACACAAAGCAACGTCTTAATCAAAACAAAAACTTGAAAGCAGAAGTTAAACACCTAACAAAAGTTTCTACAAATCCGGCTAACATTTTTCTTGATCGTAAATGTCCTTTAAGTGTGTAATCTTTTGACCGAAATGCGATCTTGAGGGGGAAAAAAAACCAGTGGCGTCCTGAATACAGAAAGAACAATTAGGCAACAACTGCTTTTTAGAGCGCAGCTTTTAATTATTGCCGGTTCCTGCGGCGAGCGGCGATGGCGGCGGCAGCGTAACCGAGCGAACGAGCACAACACAGAAAGTTCAAGGCGCGCGAACGCGGAGCGACAGATGAAAGACGCGAGCCGCGAACAGCGGAGACCAATGAGAGTGACGCGCGCGCGGGAAACTGGTTTCATGCGGACCCGCCCGACCGCTCCTTGCGTACTCGGATCTGGTCTCAGCCGGACCATTCGTTTCGCACTATCGTATGCTCGCGTCAGCTCTCGCTCGCGCTTGTTGGTCTGCATGGTTTGGTCTCGTTCACGCTTGATTCGATTGTCATGGTTTGCGATTGCTTTATAACCTGACTTTATGCGTGACACGAATTGCGCAGTGCTTTCTAGTAGCCAAGCGGCACCAGCGATTACACTGAAACCTTCAACGAGTCATGTATAAGCGTCGATGCGCTTGACCTGCAGATAAGATTTTCGACGACTGCCGACTCTGCTACATGTCTCTCTCAAATTATTTGCCTCAATATATCGCGAAATGAAAACACCTGTAGAGCTGCGCTGAAATTTCGCATTAGGGGGTATCATAATCATTGGTTAATTTTTTTTTCTATATGACGAATTCTTACAAACAGTCATGCAAGTGCGGCTGCGTGAATTTCTTCCCGAATTTGTAGTGTCTTCTAGTCAAGATATGTACGGAGTTTCACCGGATACTTCCGCGAAGGAGTTATGACTTACAAAATGGTAAAGGTGAAATCCTCCATGGATTACATCTGTGCAGCTCAAATAAAAGGCTTTATAAGGACCTGATTGACAAAGTGCGGCCCATCCCCATCTACCACTCATCGTATCGAAAGGCCCAGAGCAAAAGATTTTAAATAGGGTAAAGAAAATGGCAGTTAAATCTTCCGCCAAAGCTATTGTATTTAAATATCACACTGGCACTCTTCCTGTCAGAATCCTGCTTTAAGAACGAAGAATATATGTACCATGTACGGCGGATGGCTTGCTATATAAAAAGTCTGAAACATTGGATATCGTCTATTGGGATTCGATATTTCATTCGGACGTCCTACAGCGTACAATTAAGAAAAAAGTTACAGTGACGATTCCCCTCGTGAACGTGGGTGACGCGCAAGCGTATGTGTACTATAACGCACACAACGACACCGGCCCTCGGTGCGTCTAAACGCCTACACTGTCCGCGTCGCAGATCGTATTCAAGGCAGTGCTCGGGCGGCCGCGCCATACGCAGCAGTCACCGGTGTAGAACGCTCCCTTGTGAACATTCGCTTACCAACTGTATTAACTAGCGTGGTGTCAGCGCGCACAGGCAAACATGGGCACTTCACACTCGATTACCGCGGACACTCACTGTCAAAACGCTGGCGTGAGGAATCGTGGCAGCAGCAGCGAGCGAAGTGACCTTCGTGCTGTGTATCGCTTGAACGCAAACTGAACAGTGTGAACAAAGCGCACGTAAGGGTACGAGTGGTCGGCCCACCTAGAATGTGCCCCCAAAGCAGATCGCTTTCAAGATAAAGCGCCCGTGACCGCGCGCGGTCGAAGTACATAGCCCCTTCAATCCCCTCACCTAGTGACATGCGCCCGCCGCAATACGGCGTGCTTCTTCCCTAGCGCACACGTGATGAGCCGCCATCGTTGGCTCACCGTCGAACGCTATCACTCGCGCACAGAGTACGGCGCGCGAGAACGACGTTATCATGACACGAACCCGATAAGTCTGCACCGCATACAGAACCTGTAGTAACTGCCAGAGGAGGTCAAATCGGCGCGCCTCTGCCTACCTTCGTCCTCCGCGACGCTTAGCCTCGTTTCTCCTTCCCCCTTTGGTGAAAGTTACCTACACTTTCCTATAGGTGGCGTTACTTTGCCGCGCGCTCGCGCTCCTTCGTACGTTCCCTGGCATGCGATTTTCTTCACCTCCGGGCGTCTCTCTCGTTCTCTTGCTTCGCGGCTTCAGACAGACACCGTCGATTGCGCTAACTGGTCAGTTACGCTTACGCGTAAAATAATTACCCATTGACCCCCATGAAAATAAATTCTTGCCGGTTGAAAACACGGCTGGAGTACCCTATAATCTCATAATGCTTCTGGGCCTTTACAGTTTGTAGAAATCATGAATGCAATTACGGCACGCATATATAAATGTCCGCTCAGTTCGAGCAAACTTTATAGAAACCGTATGTGAGAGAGCTATACTGCCCACTTTCTGAGTCACCTGAGTGGATCAGTGCTTTTGATGATTTCATTGTTTAAAATGATTTTATTCATTTGCGAATGTGGTTAAATGGCTGAAATCTTGTATTGATATGTTATATTCTATGTTGATGTCAATGAAAATGAGACAACAAAGCAGTAGGCCACAACCTCACGTAAAGACTTCTCTCGTACGAACACCAACAAGCTATTCGCGATGATAGCGCCGTGTTGATGATAATGATTATTGACATGTGAACTTGTTTATCTTTCTCGGGGTGAGTGCTTTTCCCCGTCTAACAAATATTATCGCTCAGCGTGCTACGCGCCCGCATGTATCAGAAGTTTCTCGAATGTTATCGATGGTTCTGTTGTCACCGAAGCTTGTCTAATCTGATTGCATATGCGACGCGAATTGTGTTAATGTTTCTGGAAGACACACGGGCACCCCCGATTACTCTGGAACATTCGATAACTCGTGTATAAAAACCGATGCGCTTCACTGGCCGATCGGATTTTCGACGATCGCCGACTGTGTTCGCCGCTGTCACCATTCTTTGAGCGTAGCCTGTTATTGAGGGCATAAGTTCGCCCAATAAAATGCTAGCTTAGTCATTTCCAATTTTGCTGTTTTCTTCACCGTCGCCACTACGCGAAATTATGACGGATATGGGCACATGCCCACCAACGGCGGCCCATACCCACAGCGGGGGATCGTACAAGAAGTGCGCCTGTGTGATTATAACGATATTTATAATGTGGCACACACGCACAAAAGGGAGGGGGTTGGTCAAAAAGTGGGTGGTACATTCGTGCCAGCTTTAACTAGCTTTGAGATGATCCCTGCGCGCTGTTGATGGTTGATTTCCGTACAATCGCACATGCCCACAACGGGGAATCGGTCAAAAAGCGCGAGGTGCGTATTGTGCTAAGGCCAATTAGCTCTTTAAGGTGATTCCCGAGTGTTGACGATTGTAAGAAGGCGTGAAACACATTATCACGCCAACCACTGCCTTTCTTTCGAATACGTTCAGAGTTATTGTTTTTCTAAAGTTTACACGCACAGGTAATACAGATTGTAGCAGAATAAACAAACGAAAGAATGCGCCGACAGTTTCACTCCTTGACTTCCCCTTTTTTCCGTCAACCATGAGGTAACGTCCAAGTGACGATAACCCGAGAGCGAATTTAGAGAAGCCAATGAAACTGGAGGCGTGCCGAGTGTTGAATTTCATGTCTCCATACCATTAGCTCATTCATCTAAGGGCGTCGCCAGAGCTTACAGATGTGTGCTGTGAGTGTAGCCGCTGTCACCCATGCCTCGGCGCATTGATTCACGTGTGCGCCCGTTCACTTATTCATACGTTGGCGATGGAGTGAGTGTAAGCTTGCGCGTTAGTTGGAGTGGAGGTGAGTAAATAACATGAGAGAAACTTAATATATAACAAGAAGCGGCGCTACTGCTTTTATCACCGCATAACGAGCGGTGCTCGCTTGCGCAGGCGTTCCGTGGTTGAAGTTCTTTCCGTGGATGTTAGTGATACAACGCTGGCGGATAAGTGAATTTTTTTTTTACCCTCGAGTCCTCGAGGAAAGCCGTGCATCGCGAAGAGCCAGCAAACAGGGGCAGACCTTATGTAGTAGCGGTCCGTGAACTTGGACACACAATTTCATTCCATTCTTTAATACGCAGTCACAATTTCTGCATCCAACTACTACACACGTCTTCTCTTCACCTTTCTCCATTTTGCAGCGTGAATGAAGCATAGTGCGTTAGCGAAAACCCAGTTGCATTTCCGACAGCTGATGGCACAGATGCAGGGCAGTAGAGGTAATGCTTTCGAATTCGCGCGCCTTCGCTGAGGCAATGTGTGGCGCGCCGCCGAAAGTGCCACCTCGTTTCTCTATAGCAAATTGCTCCGCAAGAAGGGTCACTAGCAAGCGTCGTTTTTCCTCTTCTCGCTTTTGGGTGTGATGCTCGTCACGCTCCTCGCTGATCACGTCCGCGAAGCGTGATTCCGCTTTCTGTTTGAGCTCATAATGTTCGTCATGCTCCTCAGTGCTCATGTCCACCACGCGTTGTTCTGCTTCTTGCTTGTGGGCGTATGTTCATCACGTTCTTGCTGCTTACGTCCCCAATCGTCGCTGTTTCACTCCTCACCTGTGAGTGTAGTGTTCGTCACGCTCCTCGCTGATCCCGTCTGCCAAACGTGGTTGTTTCGCTTACAGCTGGTCAGGGTAACATCCTCTAATCTACTCACTGCACACATCACGCGAGCGTCGTTATTTCGCTTCTCGGTAGTGGGTGTAGTGTTAGTCACGCTCCTCGCTGATTCCGTCTGCCAAACGTGGATTCATCCCAAGAAGCCAAGAAGTCATTGTTCCGCTTCCCGCTTCTCGATGCAATGCTTGTCACCCTCCTCGTTTTTCACCAGCGTCAAGCGTCTTTGTCCCGTTTAGCGCTATCGAGCCAGCAAATGCTCACTTTCTCCAGCACAGGAGTGTTCGGAGATGTTCTGGCTGTCTTAAGTTGAAACTGGTTGACAGCGCAGGCAATGGCACAAGTGAACGAGTGAGACAGAAGCGGATTCGTCAAATTTGACTTGTCTGGTTGTCCGTGGTGTTCGCCATTCTGTACGATGCTTCGTGGCTTAACGAATAGGTTATTGTTAAGCTCAGTGCTTAATTGCGGGCCTCCCTCAATTCCAAGCCCAATGCAGGCACGTTGGTCGAACTTTTTCCGATACACTCGGTCGCTTTGGTTGACGATTTCTGCAGTTCTCTGCAGCCGACTTCTGCTTCCTTCGTCTTCACTGCTTGCCTCTGCTTGTGCATTCTGGTGCATATGCAGCGGTACACACTCCATGGCTTAATAATCCTGTACTTGGTAACCGACCCCCGCAAGGTGAAGGGAAGAGGCAAAGAAAGCTTCGCTTTAAAAACAAAGTCCGAGTGCGTGGTAAAATTCACAAGCACAGTCACAAAAAGGTAGTGTAAGTCGCAGTTTCACCCGAAGTGCGAAGCATTGATTGCGATAGCAAATTAGCAGACACTTAGATGATGTAAGAGTAGTAGTTTCATCGGCCGTATAATCTGTAAGCATTCACTTGCTAACTGAATTAACAAGCATGCATGCGTGCACAAAGGAACATGAGCACCATCCCACTAAACAACCGCGGAAATTCGCAGTCAAAACGCTGTAGTGAGGAAGTGCGGCAGCAGCAGCTAGCGAATTGACCTTCATGCTGCCTCTACCTTCAATGCGAACTAAGCCGCCACAATGTAGCGCCCACGAAGCTGAGACAACGGCGCACCCATACTCTGTACTGATCACAGATCGCTTTCAAGATAGAGCCCGTCTTCTATTCCAGGAAACGTTTCCCTAACACCGAAGTATACAGGGTGTCCCACGTAACTTCAGCTAAAGCTTAAATATATGAGAATGCCATGTAGCTGGACCGAATCAAGGTAATGTTGTTTGGCGTCGCTTGGAGACACTCAGATTATTTTTTTTTAATTCTACCTAATCCCATAATTAGTCCTACCTAATATATCAACTTCTCGAATATTATAGACGAAAAGTGTCAGTGAGAAAATTGTAGAGCGCCATGAACAACTCCCGATACAGCTTTCTGCTGCTCAATACGTGCTACATAAATGTGTTTTTCGAGCGTGAAAGAAGTCCGCGAATACACGCAAATGCCTCGAGTGGCCAGTCGCGCGGCAATTTTGCGTGCATTTGCGGGTTTCTTTCTCGCTCGGAAAGACACTTCTGTGTAGCAGGTATCGAACAACAGAAAGCTGTATCGGTAGTTCGGTAGTATGTCGTTCTAAAATTTTCTCATGAACACTTTTCACCTAATTATAATTTTTGAGAAGTTGGTCAATTAATTACGACTAATTATCTAAGTAGGCGGAACGAAACAACTAATTTGAGTGTCTGCAAGCAACGGAAAAACAACATTACCTTTGTTCTGTCCGGCTACATGGCATCTGATTATATTTAAAGGTTGGCTAAAGTTACGTGGGACACCCTGTAAAAACAACTTTATACAATACAGATTTATTTCCAGAAATACAAAAGTTCCGGTGGATACCATAGGCTAAAAGCTGTTAGAGAAACAGATTGGTAAAATTTTTTTTTGGGGGGGAAAGGAGCTTCTGCATAAGTTTTGCTGCCTCTGGACTTCTGTTTTATTGTAATACCATATATATGGACACTCCAGGTGCATTTCCGCGATCGCCGTTGGCGTCGCCATGATGTTCTGTATAAAGTCCAAGTGCGACAACATCGTCGCCACGCGCCGTATGCTGCATGTGCGAGTGAAATCATGCGAGGGTGAGCTGACAATGGCGGCTCAATCCCGCACGCACAAGGGTGGAAAGCGGGGAGGAATCAACGAAAGTCCTTGGAGCAACAAAAATTTGAGAGGGAAGCCTGTACAAGCCCTGACTACAAGTTCGGTAGCGCGCACATTGGCTTCAAGGGTTCTGGCAAAAACTGAGCAGGACCTCTGGTTTAGACATAATATGTTGTGATAGCCTGTACGAGGGGTAGGACGTGGGATTAGGAAGTAGGACTCGGAGATACGCACCATTGGCCACGTGGTCACTCCATTGGTAGGATAGAGGGGAAGTATGCTGTCCAACTTTAAGATAAGCGCACACTTTCATTGCACTAAAAATCGTGCAGAGAGCTTAGCCCGGACTAACAACGATGAGTCAAAAGGCGGTCGCTGTGTCTATTCGTGGGTGCCAGCAGTGGAATCAATTGGATTCTAGCTCTTGCATTTGTGCGTTCGTCGCAATGCGTTTTATTGCTATATCAATTACATGGACTCTCTAGGCGAACTTCTGTCTCTAGGCGAACTTCTGCCGTCGCTGTGGCGTTCAGCATAAAGTCCAAGGGCGGTAAATCGCCGAGCGCCGTATGCTGTATGCTGTATGCGTGAGTGTAGGTGTGCGAGGTTGAGCCGACCATGGTGGCTCAATCTGGCAGGCGAAAGAGTGGGAAGAGGAGAGGAAGCGCATCGTCTTCCGTCGCGGGCAAGCCCCCGGGGAGGGGAGAAGGAATTCTAGTCCGCTGGTGGCTGCGTGTGTTCGCGCCACATAGTTCGCTTTGAAGCGAGAGGCAGCACAAAGGTCAATTCGCTCGCTGCTGCTGCCGCACCTTTCTCACTGGAGCGTTTTGACGACGAGTGTGCGCGGCCATCGAGTGAGATGTGTTCATGGGCCCTTTAACGTAAAACTATTCAAATATTTTTCTATTCCAATATCCTGACGTCAAATTTGCGTAACCGCCGCCGCAAGCATCGGGCGGTCACCGCAGGGTTGTCTGAACAGACCAATCAAATGCTCTCCTCGTTCGTAGGAGGTCAGTTTTGCTTGCTTGAAAAACGAATAACACTGCCTACACTGGGCGGCTTGTCTTATCTAATTGGTTCACAAGAGGCGAGGAGCACGCTAAAATGGAGAGGGATTCAATGGGGCCGAGCCACTGCACTGAAAACCGATAACCCGATGAAGAGGGTGGTGCTAATGTCTGCGATTCGTCCGTTTTTCCTTACTTGGCTTGCGTTGGCTCGTCGGCAATCGCGGCGCCATACAACGGAAGCTTAAGAATGACGCTAAAACGGATCCTCAGCAAAGAAGAGTTGGCAGAACCAGGTCGTAAATGCGACGAAAGTGCTCAAAAACGTTACACGGCCCCGCAAAAAGATTTATTACACGCAAATAAAGCCATGCTCTCCGGTAGGTGCGAGAGCCAGTGCCTGAGCGATCGACGGCAGCCATCTTTTATTCCTTTCAGAACGGGGCAGCCTGCGGATATTCAGAAAAAAATTCAGTTTTGTTCGGCATATTATTGCACCTTTAACGCGTACACGTCACTTTGACGGGCTGAGTTCTTGCGGTTTTGTGACGCCGCGTGAGAGGCAGGTGAAGTGGGTGCAGCCCGAAAACTTTTGACCAATAGCCGAGGGCTGATGGCGAAAAGGTGTCGAATCAGAAATAACTATTTTTCTTTTGTTCCGTCAAATCATGCACAATCAGTTTGCACACGTCATATCAGATGGGGAGCTATCGCGGTTTTCGTGACGTCGCGTGACAGACAGGTGAAGTGGGCATGGTCCAAAAAATTGTTTGACCAATCGCGGAGGGCTAATTGCAGAATTGGAATAGAAAAGTTTGGAATAGTTTTACGTTATAGCGCCCCATCTTTGCTTGTGCAGGCGTGACACCATGCATGATAATTTAGTTGGTAAGCGAATGTTTACAAGACTACACGACCGATAAAGCTACTATCCTTACTTCGTATAGCTGTCTACTAATTTTGCTATTATAAATTTCCAATGGAACTGGTGCTCCGCCTTTCGGAACTGCAGCTCTTTTTTATCGCTGCATCTAATAATCTGCTGCTTTGCATGCGTTCCACTGTGCAGGATGGAAACACCGAGTCTTCACATCACGCGGGAGCTCTTCATCACAGTCGTAATTCTGCTTCTCATTCACTGGCTCATGTAAGCTTTTCTGTAATCGCCAAATATTTTGTTTAGTAGCTCGAACATAGGTTGATGTGCAGCCCAAGAGTTGCACCTTCGTTACGAGGTGTCTTAGTGAAGGTCTCATCATATATCTGGAACACTTTAGCTGTTCTTGCATGTTTGTTTATTTGTTTGTTTGTTTGTTTGTTTGTTTGTTTGTTTGTATATATACATTGAATTGCGCTTGAAATTTAGGCGCACACGCGTTTTCAATAAGCTTTGAAGCAACGAACCGAATAAATATTTGTAAGCCCAAGAACTATACACAAACCATCTCTGATGAGCTTGAATGTAAGTGAATAGCCCGAACGAACGAACTAATGAACTAACGAACTTTTTCCTTGCCAAATCCGTCTACCGAGCATCGACCAACCACAAAAATGGGCAAGAGTGGCT